>NW_020539857.1:0-21580 GCF_003426905.1 Ctenocephalides felis
GTTCATTATTATCCCATTTGTATTTGTATTTACTCGAAATGTACCTCCTGGAAGCATCCAGATTACATTTAGCATAAAATATAATTTTGAATAAAATTAAGTAACACGTTGGAGAATTTTGCAGAAGTTCACTGGGTTATTGAATGCCCAAATCGGAAAAAATATTCCATTTTTATTTAATATAAAACCTCAAGAAAAAAAAGCTTTAAATGCACATACTTTCCAAACTGCATGAAATAGATACTTTCTGATTTTTAAATGATGATAAATATATATAGAGTAGAAGCCCACCAGGTCAGAATGCCCGATAGTCCGGCATTTTTTCGTAATTTTTTTTCAAAAATGTCTACAAATAAAAATTACTAGAGGGCTAGCTAGAAGAACTTTTTCGGGGAGGTTCCTAATTATTCGGCAGGATTCGATAGTATTTGGTAATTGTTGTGTCCTGGTTTATGACCAAAGTATGTTCTACAAAACACATAGCCCCTATGAAGAATTCGGCCTTTTTAAAGTTAGTTGTTAGTATTATATATTTTATTATCCCTGGCTTCAATTTGATACAACTTTCTAATCCCTTAATAACATCAAATACCTATATCCAATAACACCACTACCACCACCAACAAAATCTTTAAATCATCAAAAACAAACGAAAACATCTTATAATCACTCTTGACTTCACAATCGAATGCACACATCGGTCGGCGGGTAACTTTCCAAAGAAACAAAAGCTCTGGAAGCGCGGGTAAAAAGCTTTAAGCCCAACTCTTTCCCTAAACCAATTTCTTCGTAAACCATTTATAAATTGTATTCCGATTCATTTATCCGGCCGCCATGTTTGATTGTTCTTCTAATAAAACAATTATATTCGATACTCTTGCTTGGAAGTTGTCTAAATATTTCAAATGAGCAATGCCGAGAGGGGCTCAAACGAAAACGGAAAATGGGAAACAGTTCTTATACTTCGTTGAAGATCTGTTTGATCTTCGAAAACATTAGGGTTGCCCCGATCGACGGAGCACCCCTCGGGGATGAGAGGTTTTACTTGGATTGAAATTAGAAATACAAAGGTTTAATCCGTAGCTCGTGTTTAAATCTGTTTATTTAAATAACATACAGGTCCCGAAATACATTTACAAGCAAATATATCAGTATATATATATATATATATATATATATATATATATATAAATATAGACACAACCTCTTGTAAATTAGAATACCTTATCCAGTTTTTTCTCATGAACCGATATAAGTATCAATTAACGTTTATGTTGAAACCTGTACAAAATATCTCAGGTGAATCATGAGATGGGGTTATGAAACAAATGTGATTATCAGTTTATATCCTGCTTCGGTATTTAATAAATCACACATGCTCCATTAAAATAACCAAAGAAATCAATGAATTCTGAATCTCGCGATATGAAAAACACGTCATAAAATGTTCACCGACATTGTCGGAGCGGCTGCTATGACGTTCTTGCACCATTAAACCCGGCTTATCTCTGCTCTCCTCTATATACACCCTGACATTACCCAAAAAACGAAATACATTGCAAAAGAAATATGAATTTCTAAAAAAAAAGAGTGCGCGTAAGGATCACACGCGATTGAAGTAAAACTTTTAATATTGTATGAGTAGGCAATTAAGATAAAAATAAAAAAAAACATTATATTTGAATTTTAAAAATCATCTTTTAATAATCATATAACATCAATAATAATAAGATCTCCTGAGCATCGGCACAGCTGTCCTACTGATATTAAGAGTTTGAATATGATGTGAAGCTTTCTTCCTAATTTTGTTACCTATCTTACCGGGAAATTCAAACCATAAACGTAGAAGTTCATCATTATCGCCACGTTCTATGTACACTAATTTTCCCACACAACCATTAGCTAAGCCATCACTTACATCAATATTAGTTGTTATTATGTAAAATTTATTCAGAACTAAAATTATTTCATACGGCAAAGCCCCGGTATCAATAACCGATTTTTTTGAAACTGCTGACGAATGTATGATTGTTGATCTGTCGCATGGCAACCTACATAAATATCCGTGGCAGTAGACATTATTTTGTCTTCAACGAGATTCAATATAAATTTATTATATTCCATGGCACATTTATTCTCTAAGAAAAGTCTTATTCCATGAGGACATAATACAGCAACCTCTTCTTTTGTAAAAAAAACGTGATTCAATTAATGCAAGTTCATATAGGGTTTAGCGGGTTTAGCGCTCGACTTACGCATGACATGACGGGAGTGGATACTCGCGACATCAGCGCTTACGGCGTCGTAGTGTTCAACTACACGTTGGCATTTTCGTTGCATTTGTACGGATTTACACCCGTGTCGCGCCTAAAAATTTTTACACCCATATCGCGCCTAAAGAAGTTTTACTTCAAAAATAAAATCTGTTAAGTAGAATCAAACGGCTTCTTAATTCGTCATCTTGCGTGTCTGATAATTATAAATATTGAAAAATATGTGCGCATAACAAAATCATCCTCTGAAACTAGAATCGTCTGTTTTGCATATACCTGGAGGTATTTCTACAAAAATTAATGATCATAATCGTACATACGATCATTAGTTGCAGTTTAGAGTCTATTAAAATTTATTTTTTCATTTAAATATTGTTTTAAATGAGGCAACAGTAATACATTATGCATAATTAGTGTAATTTAATTCAATTTCGAAAGATTTTCATGTATAGATTGTTTTTACATAGATTTGTGTTGCATGTTTTTAAATTTAGCAAAATTAATTAAATGGTGTACCCTTTCATAAATAATAATTTTAATGAGATAGAAATATCTATGTTTATATCTGAAATGATATACAAAGTGTCGACAGCTTTTACTTGGTACTTGAATAAAATACTTCACAGAATCAAAATTTGTGAAAATAATTCACAGAATCCGAATTGTTCCTAGAAGTAACACAAAGAAGCAAATCGTGAGAAATTGGCATCTCAAAGAGCTATGAAATTCGCACCTCTCAATATACTTTTGTTAAAAAAGTTGGTTTAATGACACAGAAAAATATTTACTTTAGGTTATGCAATTTCAGAAAGCAAAGCTAGTAAAATTTAAAAGCTTTAGAAATTTGGGAAAACAGACATGAGAAAATTACACTCTTTTGTCGCAAATTACTATCAAATGATCATCGACAAAATCGACCTTTCTCATAAGGTGGAATGAAGTAGAAAAAGGTGGATATATGAAGTCTAATTGTTGACTACTGACATTTCAAGAATTTTGAGCAACAAATTTGTGCTTTTCAATCATCTTAAATCGATATTATAATGTGAGTTTAATTTTATTTTATATCATTTGTAACATCACACACAAAATTAGTTCTCTAGTGTTTAAAAAATATTTTACAATTCTACATACAGCCCGGGTGCCCGGGTCATCGCGCCGATGTTATGCCCACAAGATGCAAGCACCAAAAAAATTATTTTTAAATATAAGTTCTTGAGAATACATTAGATTTTTTGTTAACTTTTCTCTCACTAAAAAATTAACTATAATCATTAAAATGACAAAGAACTAAAAGTCATTAGAAACTCATAATTGAAAAAAAAAACAATTAGAAGTTTGATCCATTTAGATTAAAAATCATAGTAAATATATCCTATAGAAAACCGTGCGATTAAATAAATGCGTAAAGCAATAGAAAATCTTAAAAGCGAATAGAATGATAACGTTCTTGCAGTTTTTGCATTCTTGCAGTAAAAGATTAAAACAAAATAAAAAATTAAAACAAAAATCCATCAACTTTGTGGTGCATGCATTTTCTGGATGCGGACTAAAAAATATTTTATTTTTTCTATTAAAAAGCGAAATCCATAGTCAATCATCGTGCCCGCTGAATTGCTTTCGAGATATTGATAAGCCTCACCGTGAGTGTCACTTTAACGGGATTATGTGCATTTGTGTATCAATGGAGTGGTTAGATTTGTGTCAAACGTATGGGGTGACAACATCAATATGGGACTTTCTGTATTTTTATGGGTCGTTATGCGGCCTTTGATAACGATTACATCTGATGATAACGATATTGGGGTGTCGCGGGATTGATATTTTATTTCCTGTTCTTCACTTTTTACATTTTTTATTTTTTTCAGAAGAAAGAGGAAAAATTTTAACAGTTGATAGTAGATTTTTAGATATGCTGCATGATTCATGTAGAAATAGTATCGAACTTTCATTCGTTTTTTTTTCGAGCAATTCCAACATTCAAAAATTGTATATACGCAAAGTAAAATTTTGGAGTTTGATGAGGAGTATTACATAAAATATATTTAATTTTATCTAAAATTACTGATTACACAGCATTTTGATGATTTCCAATACATTATATACATATAGATACAGCATATAAATACAACAATTGCTAACATAATACTACTTATTCCAAAGTACAATTGGAAGAAAGTCATTCTCTTTTACTAAAAGAAAATACATGAGCCCTTTTCCCATCGCTTGTTGGAACGTGACAAGCACAACTTTATTATTGTTAGGTCTAACAATGCCTTTCAATATTTCAACAGGAATTCATTTTTCTGATATGATTAATTCGACAGCTACCAGCCACTTCATTGTATAAAGAAATTCGTAAGTTGTTGAGGAGGTAGAAATGGAAACATTGATGTGATTTCCATCAGCAAATGGTAGAAGTTGAAATTTGCTGTTATTTTTGGACAGCAATCAGTACTTCTTGTTCTAGGCAACATTCCAAAAACCTAGAATTATGTTCAGGCAACCCATTGGTCATTTTTATGATGAGATAATTTTTTATAGGTTGTGTATTCTATAACCTAGAATTATTTTTAAGTAAACCAATGGTAGATATACATGATATTAAGAACAAAGTTCTTACCACAACCACACAGCAATCTGGAAGTAAAAGCCTGAAGCAAAATTATACATAAAGGTGTTTAGGTTCATAATTGCATCAGCAAGTGTTGATTTCAAATAAAATTTAGGAATTCCATAATCCCTGGGGATTTCATGTGTTTCCTCATATCTTGGAGGTTGCCAGTTTATTCAAAACTAAATATTTCAGCCTCTGTATGAAAGAAAATCCAGAATGATAACTTGAATCAGAATTCATCCATCACATGGAGTAAATCAATACAACCAATCAGAAAACAATCAGCAGTATATAGTGCAGGTAAACTTTCTTTTTATAATAAGAACAGTACTAAAAACAGTAGGTTCACAAAATGGTTTAGTCAATACCGGACTTTTTCAAATTCTATGTAAAAATTCCATAATTCTATTCCACAAAATGAAATCTCATTCCAGTGCACTCATATCGGTACGTACGCAATTCATATATCATAAATTGAAGGAAAATCGACTCAAAGAATTTTCTTTTCCATTGTACACGTACAATATGCATTATGATTGAAGCATTGTTACTCGCTGTTATTATTATATACTTTCAATATGACTCTCATGAGAATGGCTGAGAAATTATTTATATATCAGAGCGCACTCATAGGTTGTAAGTTCACGTCAATACGGTTATTGTAAAATGTAAAATGTTCGGAGCAGAAATGGATTTATAATGTAATGGAAATATTTTGCGAAATTACGGTAATAAATGATAGAATAACGTACACATAATAAATAATTAATGAACTAAAAGTCTAAGTATAATTTGTAACAAAAAATGTCTGACGTACCTGATATTCAAATCCTATTTTCGGTTTAATTTCCATAACTGCACATGAAATTTTTTGTTTATGCCTTTATGTATATTGTTAAATATATAAATATATATAAATTACTACACAAAACACAGTAATTTCTTTACAAAAACATTAAAATTTTCCTTTTTTCACTAACAATCTTACTAGTTCTTGTTAACAATAGCTGTCAAACTATAACGTGAAGTTGCTTCAGGTCATCTGTCACCTGAAGTACGTCCGTTATTTGCCGTTACCAATTAATAATTATTATTCTTTTAGTTAGTGAATAATACATTTATTATAAATATAAATTAGGTATTTAAAGTCAATATTTCGTAATAACATTGATTTAATGAATTTGAACAATTTAATTATTACCTGCCAATATTGTTTCAACTTGCAACACACATGCATCAACTTCAGTCGAGTTTTTTTGGCATAAATAACTTGTACGAGAACTGTTATTTTGTTTATTAAACAAAATTTTTATAATTCTGTTATTTTATGAGTAAAGACATAAAACACAGAAATGCCGAAATAACATTAAAATTTTCTTTTTTCACTAATAATGTCACTAGCTCTTGTCAACAATAGCTGTCAAACTATAACGTGAAGTTGGTTTAGTTCATCTATCACCTGAAGTACGTCCGTTATTTGCCATTACCAATTATTATTATTTATTTAGTTAATAAATATTACATTTATTATGAATATAAATTAAGTATTTAAAATCAATATTTTGTAATAACAATGATTTAATGAATTTAAACAATTTAATTATTACCTGCCAATATTGTTTCAACTTGCAACACACATACATCAACTTCAGCCGAGTTCTTTTGGCATAAATAATTTATACGAGAACTATCATTTTGTTTATTAAAATAAAATTATATAATTCTGTTATTTTATGAGTAAAGTTATAAAGACATAAAACACAGAAATTCCGAAATAACATTAAAATTTCCTTCTTTCACTAACAATGTCACTAGCTCTTGTCAACAATAGCTGTCAAACTATAGCGTAAAGTTGCTTCAGATCGTTTGTCACCGGAAGTACGCCCGTTATTTGCCGTTAATAATGTTATTTATTGTTAATTATCAAGAATTATTGAATAATAAGTTTACTCTAAATATAAATTAAGTATTTAAACTCAATATATTGTAATAACAATGATTTAATCAATTTAAACTATTTAATTATTAACGGTCAGTAATGCATCATCTTGCAACACACTTGCACCAACTTCAATCGGGTTCTTTCGACGTAAATCATTTACGCACTAGTTGTCAAATAAAATGGACGTTGTTTTTGTGTCTTCGTGTTTATTATAATAAATAAAAATATAATTCAGCTAATTTACGAGTAAAATTGTGTGCAAATTGTGTTTTATGTATTGCTTTAATAGTGACATCTTTGAGCAAAAATCTTATTAATTTTTGTCTTAGATGTAGTTTGACATTTGTGTTTGAGGTTAGTAACTTTTGACTAAATATGTCTTATCACAACAATCAGATATTTGTTATTTTTGAGTTTGCAAATATAGATATAATTTATTTCAGTGATATAATCATTAATGTTTATATATAATTATTTTATTTTACTAATTATTTTACCTTATTTCAGAGAACATTTTACTAGATGTATGGGGGTTTTGTTTATGCAGAATACAATTTGAAAAAACTGTGCTAATTTGGTAAAATTTGGAGGCTATACTCATCAGAAATGTAAGTACCATATAAAATAATATTTTATTTAATCATGCAGTCACAAATTGATGAAGCTTAAAGGAAATAATTTGCACAATGTATAGTGCAAAAATGCACTAATTGCTTGTAGTAAATATATAGCAAGGCTATTTTTTGTAAAATGTTAAATTTTTGTTTAGTGAAAATGCATGTCAGCTGTGTGCATGGTACTTTTATGCATTACAAAATATTTCCTTATTTTAATTATGGCATACCCTTAATAAAAATTGAGCATAAAATACCTTTTCACTATTTTCGTGCTTTAATATTTTTAATAATCGCCACTATCTACTACCTACGGGTAGATTTTTATACGAGCCTATAAAAACATCATATCGGGCATTATTTTTTCTATGCCACGGAGTACGAATACTTTGAAAAATATTTAATTTTGTAGCATCTCCTCTTGTTTTAGTGTTCATAACTCCTTCTTTTTACATTTCGAACGTTTTGTAATATCTGCAGCGATACAGAGAATTTTTACAGAACTTCACGTTAAAGTTTTTGTTAAAACGATGAAAAATACGCTAAATTAATCGAAAGAATTTGAAAACTCCAAACCGTGTTGTTTATCGGAGATAAAGAAATTTATTATAATGCGCGGGATATTGAAATAAAACTTGTAAAAATCACATGGAATGATCTGAATGGATTGGTCACATGAAATTTAAAAACTACTTATTTCCTATTGAAAAGTTAAAAATTTTCCTTAACATGCAATTTTTCACATTATTTATCCATGATATTTTATATCAAATTTTCTCTAAATATTATTCCTATTGATTGTGTCCATAAACCCTATTCATGCTAGATACAACTTCATGTCCATGATATTATTATTAAAAGTCCCCGTCTAATTATAATATATAATATTTTGACAAATACGTTTATAATCAGTGCGATTTATTTGATTTATAGACAAATTCATTTGATATATAGAATACATTATGTCAATGAAACCAGAATGCAATTACATTTACAAGTGCCAACTTGTATGTATGCAAAATTCCAACCAGATTCCTTTCTCTGCCGAGCTTTAGATACGTTCGCGTTTTGATTCAATATAAATATTTTGTAATAAATGGCGTTTACTTCTGATAAAATCTACATTTAAATTAATTTCTGAGTTATTTATATCCACAAGATGATGTGGGTATTTATTTTCATAGATTTATCACACCATCGCGATTGTATTCTATTTTACTTACTTAATTTAGCAATTACATTAAAAAAGTAGTTTTCGTTCTGTTACAGTCACGTACAAATCGAATGTCTTATGTTGTTTATGTTATGGCGCCATTAGATATAATTGGAGTTTCTAGTAATAATTGTAAATGTGCAATAAATAGGAAATGCCCATATTCGATTTAATTTATTTGCATACTTTTGCAATATGCATTCGTTTAAAATTGACTTTGTAATTAGTTTGAATAGTTATTACGTTTGTATGTCGCTGTAATAGAAACTTACAATTTATAATCTTGTAATATACAGATGTAATTCAACTATAAGATTTTATCTGCAGATAAACGCAGATATAATCTTATAGAGCTAAAGTCTACTTCCATATTAGAAATCGAAAATTTGTCAAAAAATGTTTTGCAGTCAGGTTGAAAATTAATATTGACCAAGAAAATAAATTGAACATGAATAAGAATATACATCAAAATGAAATTTTCATTTCATATTTTTATATTTATTTGCTTGATTATCTATCTACTACATCAAATATAAAATCAATCCTTCAGAAAGTACAAAAGAGCAAATTTAATGATTATATCCAAATATGTATTATTTTTAAAATTAAGTTTACAAAAGAAATGGTAAAAGATCAAATAGCTTTTCTCTTAATATTGAACTTGAAATGAGCCTTCAGGTTTTTTTTTCTTCAAATTTTCTATCAATATGTTAGATAGGCTCTTGGGCTGTTCGATCCATCTGTTTTTGTAATTAATTGCATTTGAGCTCAAATATTTTTGGAAATTATCAGTTACAATAATAAGGTAAAATAACAAGAAAGAAATATAACACGATTTTATTTGAAACTCTTGAAATAGGTTTGAATATTATAAAATAGAATCGAGTCGTACATAGAAAATATTTTCCTTACTGATAAAAATTGATGTTACTTGATTTTGTTATATGGCAAGTGCTTAAGAATTTCAAACGCTGTTAAAAATAATAAAATTAAACCAGATAAATTTTATTTTAATACAAAAAACTATTGTTATCACGTCCTCCTCAATTTCCTGCTTGGGTGTTTGTGCAATAGAAACAAAAAATGAAACAATTTTTAGGGAACGAAAAATGAGTGACAATACCATAGATAAGGAAACAATACCTTATACTAAAAGTGTACTTAACATGACTTACTGTCGCAAGAACCACTTTTTAATATCTAGTAACTTTACACCTGTTCTGAAACTGCAACAACAAGTAAAACTGTAGGAAAAAAATCTCTCCAAAAATACATATTCTTTTAACATTGTCTGAGATTTTCAACACTGACAAATATTAATGTAACTTTTTTAACCCTTCCCTGGTATCATACCTGGATGTCCAATCAGTGGATTGGCATCCGATTAAGACCTTCTAAGTTGTACCAAAAATTTCACGCCCAATCGTTGGATTGGCATCCGATTGAGACATTCTAAGTTGTGCCAAAAAAATCTGGTGTGTCATAGTGCAATAGGTATAAATAAATAAAAAGAAAAAATAAAACTATCCTTGTGGGGTAGTATTGTGGGGTAGTTGTCTGGCAAGTGAGTTTGGATGATTCCTGAGGAGGCGAATGCTTCGGGGGCTTTTGTAATTGTCCGAATGGGTTCGATTTTCATTTGGCACAATGTTGATTGAATATGCTATATAATTATGACGAATGAAATTATCACACCAGATATCAGTTTTTTTTTCATCATGTCCAGCCCAATGCTTGTCGATTACGATTCCGATTTCTTCTTTTTTGTCTTTTTATACCCGTCGCGTTATTCCCGGCATTTTCGAGTTATCAAACGCATTCGCAAATGCAAGCCATATCGTCGGTGCACAAGCAAATGCCATCCTCATCCATGTTTGAACTCGGGCGAATGCTTCGGCGGCAGTGCTCAGTTTCAGCCTCAGCCTCAGCCTCATCCGACCCCGACCCCTTCGACAAATATTTAATTTGTCTTTGTGAGCCCGCGACGCGACACACCGGAATATCTGATAAACAATTCCCAAAATTCTGAATAATTGCTAAATTAACATTCGCTCTCATACATTCAGCGATTCCGTCGCTCGCCAGCTTTTTGATTAATACCAGAACTGTTGCGGTACGTGCGGGTAAATGTTTTAATAAAATAATTGGAATTTAAATCAGTCATTTGATGTATGAAATTCATAAATATTTATGTTTCCAATGTCGCGTGATTATTAATCGCGTGTCAACTTGTTAATTGTGAAATCCTATATCATAGATGTAGGTGTAGACATGTGTTGATATTGTACGAGTACGTATTCGGACGTGCTGGAATGTTGCGAGCGCTCGCCAATGATATATGCGTGCACTTCATCTGCTCGACGTCTCTACATACGTGTATCTCTGTGAGATTTGCATGCGAAATAATTTAGATGAATTCATATAAACCTGATCGGATGACGTCTGATGTAATAGAAATAATCGTCATTATTTTATTGATCAGACAGGGAATGAAATCAATAATCAATAGAAGATCGATCGAATGATGTCTAATTGGTGTTCGATACTTGGTCTTTTATTTTCTTATGTGATATAGGGGTATTCAGTTTGACGAACAATTCAAAAGCAATTAAAAGTTAAATTCATTTGACGCTTTTTCGGATTTGAGTTGCTGCTGAATTTGTACTTGTATCACTCAGTTCGTTCTTATAATTTCGAGTATTTCACTTAATTGATGGATACTGACGTAAAGGGATTGCTATCCTTCTACAACTAACAAATTTTTAATGCTGAGCTACCAAATTTGAATTTTCATAAAATCTAGTCTTTTCGTAGTCCTGACACCTAAAAACGATCTTGACATATTTTGCTCAAGCAAAAGGTAGTTTGCATTATTTTAATTTGTAAAGCCTCAATTTGATGAAATATAACAACATGTTCTAAAGGTTTATTTAAAATGTTTAAGTATATAAAACTAAAAATCATGAATGATTCATTTAATGCTAAAGTAGTGGAAAGTCCAGGAAATAGTTTTTATTCAACAAGCTTTTCAGATTGCATCCCATCGTACTATCAAATTCAATAAATATTTAATTGAAGGATTTTATATTCATATTATACATTATATATATATATATATATATATATATATATATCAAACATATGGATTCGTCGTGGCGAAGATCGTTAACGCGTTGACTTTCGACGCGTTCGAATCCCCGCTGTAGAAATCTGACATCGGGCAGCGCGATGTCCATTTTCAATTGAAAATATAGATCATAAATATGTTTCCAAATGAAAATAAGCCCATCTCGGGCACTGCGGTGTGCAATGGCAATAGGAAATCTCTCACACTATTCTTCCCTGAATCGAGTTGGAGTTTAACTCAGCTCACGGACCTGCCCTAGGGCATAACACCCATTATTTATTATTATTATATATCAAACATTAGTACACATAGTTTTGAAAATTTGCCAGATTTTTTTTTATTTTGCCCTACATTGGTTTGAATTCTATATTTCATATTTACATAAGGCAACAGTGTATTTACTAGAGACAATAGAATTTAAATAATGAAGATCAGGAAGATTTCTGGATTTATATAAAAAAGCTATCCCAAAATTTTGGAATAATCCCCAAAATTTATTCCGAGTGATCTGAGATTGAGATACATGGCTTTATATGAAACATATATATTTTCAAATTGTACAATATTTTGTATATTATGCAAAAACTCTCGCACAAGATTTTGTACATAATTCAAAGGTTCAATTTTCAACAACTATAGAAGTGTAATATGTTTTCTCAATCATTGCAGAAATCTAGATCCAGTATTCATAGATTGAAGTTGGTTGGAATTGGATGAAAAATGTATCCTAAATTTGTGGATCCTTCTAACAAGATCAACGACTGAAGAAGTGAAATATTCAAGAGCTATTCCAAAATTTGATTTTAGCAATCTGAAATTGAAAATAGATGAATTGATATAAAAGATCTATTCCAAAATTTTGGAATATATTGTGTAATATGTAAAAACTCTCATACAAGAACTCATACATATTTAAAGGGTGCAATAACTCACAACAAAATCCCAGAACAATATTTCTGCTTCCTAATGTATGCAAATGGTAGTAAAACGCTGGAAATAAAGAACAAGAAAAATACGTAATATCCCGATGACAACCCTAAAGCAACCGCATTAAGGGCCGAACACTCCTTGAATTCCCTGCATTCAGACGCCTCAGAAAGCGTCGCACGACTTTGACAAATATTAAGCATATAATGATGTTAGATTTTATTTAAATAACTTGTAGACATTTCGGCGTGCCTTACCGCGCCCCATCTGGCCTTGTATCGTTTTCGGTTTTTTCTTCGCGTTTTCTTTTCCCATTTTCCCATCTTCCCATTTTGCGGTCGGAACACGACTTCAGGGGGTTAATATATTTTTTTACTTTTGTCTGTTGAGGGAACAGTGACACCCTCCTTGGGTGGGATGGTCGGTCGGTTGATTCTTTCTCACCCCGTGAAGACAGACAGACATGATGGCATAGCGTTTTACAAATGATGTGACTTACGCGACGGATGAAATATGAATCTATGTAAACGTTGAAGGAAAAATATATGACGCCCGGAATATTACGCAAAGAATTGAATGTGATGAAATGTACACCTTAACTTACTCACGATGGAGACGAATCGTATATCATGGGGATAATCGAACTATGCTGATGCAAGACTTACAATGGAAATGTAATGATATCATCATATGTAGGCAATATTTTATCAATATATTATATTTGAGGATAACAGATATAAGCTCTGTTATAATTTTCTCTCGCAAACCATCTGCCAAGAACAATCATAAGATAAATACCGGAACTTCATATGCACTCACAAATACCATTGGCAACAATAACTTGAGTTTATACGATAGCTAGTAAAATTATTTTTCAAATTATTTTTATAAGTTAAAAAATTCACTACATCAAAATATTTGATTTTCATAAATAGATAGGAAGGTCCACCACCGATATCTCCAATACAAGTAAAGTTGGAAATTTTAAACACAATATTTGAAAGTACAGGGCAAAAATGTATAACTAGTCATCACCTTGATTCTTACAATGTTTAAGAATTTATATCAAAAGTATTTCTTGTGTTGATATTTTTTGGTTGTGAGCACTGTTGTTTAGTTTACGAAATCTTGATATAATTTATATAAGTCTATATAAATATTTAATTGTTTTATAAGTTGAATTGTTATTTTTACTTGAAAACGTGGATACACTACGCAATTTTCACATAATGCAATGCACATACAATCCATGATTTGTTCTTATAAAAGTCTTCTTAGTATATTTTCCATCAGCCCTCCACCGCACAATCAAGTTGTGCCTTGCCGGCAATTTAAAAACGTAGAAGCAAAGAGAAGCGTTGACAAATGATAAACTAAATTTTATAAAATGCTAGGGCGCGTTAGCCCCAACCCTCCCCTTTAAGCCTACAAAACCCCGAAAACTGCTATTAAATAAAATATATATGCAATTTGGTAATGTCTCGTCTCCACGACACGAATTATAATAAAAGAAAAGTCACATCGCTTTTCTTCGACGGCATATGTCGGTGTTATGAGTGTCACAAATGTGGGTTGTGGAGGTTTCTTTGAAATATTAAGATGGCTTTTTGAATGAACTGACGCGATCTGTAATGGTTATTGGCTTTTTTCGAACAGGCAGTCGACTGAGAAATTTTTATTGTTATTAAGTGTTATAGTCATTGGGCTTTTGGGATAAGTATTATGTATAGGTCTTTTAACGCCATTTCGAAAGCATCGAAATTAAAATATATTGTTTTTAAAATAACATTCGTGCTTATTTATTTATCACCAATGAAAATCAATTTAAATATTGCTTTAAAGTAGTTAATCAATATTAGTCATATTTTAAATTCATTACTATAATAAATTTAATAATAAGATTTTTAAATTTTGTATGACTACTATTATAATCACGTTCTAACTATATTCTGCCAACAATGAGCTTTTCCATTGATGTACTTAATTCCACTAACTAAAACTGATTCAATGGAATTATAGAGCCATCTAGTAGTTTGAAAATCAATTAAATGAAATCCCTGCACATCGAAACCTAAGTAAAAGACAATTTGAGGTTTTAATTAATTATAGAGGAAGATAATACTATATATTCGTGAAACAATAGTATACCACATAGGTTTCTTAACGTTTCTTGAGAATACTTAAATACAATAAGTACTTAAAAGCATTTGTGTTCAAATAGTTTTAGATTAAATCAAGCGTTTATACCTAGAGTTCAGGACAGTTTTACCAATAAAAACAACTAATAATATAAAAGTAGACTATTATATAGTCTGACCAAAATAAAGTATATAGGTCCAAAAGTACAACCTTTGAGTCAAACATGGCATATCAAATTTTCAGCCTAATAAGTTATTGCATTGAAATTTCTTCGATAATTCATACTTAAAAATACATCAATCATTCAAACACCAACCTTCTTTATATTCTTATTATCCAATATATTCTTTTATCCGACTAATTTCCACCAATATTTTTTTTTCATCGAAAATATGTTGCATAACGATAAACGCGATAAAAATTACGATAAATGTCATTCGCGGTATTAACATTAATTTCACTGGCGCGAATATTCAAACGTTTCTTGAATTTAAAATGAGCAATAAAATTTATTGTCACAAGAAAATCCAGTAGGGAGACAGAATTATGAGAGTTGTAACGTCTGTGTAATAATAATTATTATGGATTGATAATAAAAGTGAAGTTACACTTGCATCAGGAGAATGAATTATTAATTATATAAGTTTTTATGTAAGGTGAGGTGGAGATTTGCATAACTAGTTTTTATTGGGTTTAATAATAAATTTTATTATATTTTATAACGGCTTTGGTAATTGGCTTAATTTTAATTCCCAATGGATAAGGCAATTGTTAATTAATTATATTATTTATTAATATCATTTTTAACATTTTTTTCAATTTATGTTACTTGCAATTAAAAAATATCAAATCTAAACGAATGCTTTGCAAATATAAAACAATTCAAAAAGTGTAATATGTCGGGAGCGTCTACGATTGTCGGCAACGCTCGTTCACTAAGTGACGGCACAGAGAAAAGCATATAAGAACTGGGAGTCCATGTAGTGTAAGGTCTATGCCTATAGTTCACAATATTCAAATAATTTTCAATTTATTTTTAAGAAATTTTAAAAAGAGACAGAAAAATAATGCGAACAAAAGACAGTAGATAAAAACATCAGCTGTCGAACGTCACGGGATATTATAAATCCATTCATCAAGTCCAGAAACGGGCGCGCATCCTTATCGCACGCGCTGCAAGGATATCGAATAATTCGTCCTTCTGTTCGCCGAACCGCCCTGTGTTCTAGACATCGGTGGTGACAAATCGTTTTGCACAACACCCACATATTGGAACGGGGATTTTGGAAGAAATTTTTGATTATGGGATGTATTGACAATTTTTAAAAAGTAAGGAACCAAGAGCTCTGTACTACTCTATTTCATTGGAAGAACAAAGTACTACTTTAGTATTTACAGCTTTACTTGATAAAAGTAACGATTTTTCAATGTTCAATGTGTGGATGTGGGCAAAAATTTAACTTTGTACCGATGTCTCAAATACAAATGAATTTAGTCAGAAAATATTCAAAGCTATTTAAGTTAAATTTTTTTTGATGTGGTTGAAACTTTGCATTATGATAAGGGTCTTAACAGCCTTAGTTATAAAATATGGAATAATTTGACAAATGTAATTAATTAATTTTTATTACCACATATGTACCATTACCCATATTTAATCAAATTCCAATTTGATAAAAAAATATCACACTCAATTTAATTAAAAAAAATCGATCCCAACGATCACCCCCAATATTCGATACTATTTTACTCCTATGCGGCAGATGGTACTTTAAATAAAAAGCACATAGTTAGCATATGCAAACCGCATATTTCTCTACGCCACTCTATCTATTTATATTAGTCATCATTCAGGGTGTTTTTTTGCCGAAGACCCCAAGTTTTTTTTAACATTATTTTGTAACATCCACCGGAGCCCGAAAAACAGTATATCATGATTGGTCACAAGTTACAGTTCTGTCCGTGACATTTTTGAAGCCCTTGAAAAAACGTGAATAGGCAATGGATGGATGAAGGAATGGAATGAGTGATCGAATTTAAATTAGGAAGATATGCAAAAATTGATCGTGGATTGTTTGTATATATTGTGTTTCCAATTTTTCGTCTGTTCCTGTGAATCAATTGAAAGGAATAAAAATTATTTTTTACTTTTTTTCATATTTTAAATTCTGGTTACTTTTCCATTTGCACAAAATAATTTCACCCAAAACATTGTATCATAATATATATCCTAGCGTGAGCGGGCAGTCGCGTGCACATAACAGTGATACGTAAAATCACATTTATTTTCTACCTTTTGTTACATGATATTACTATTCCCTTTGTCGTGAAAACGAATAAAAGTTTTGTGTGCTATATAAAAAGTTATCCGACATGAATTATTCCCGTAAGAAATTTAATATTACATTTTTATAACGACCACCCCAAAAGGTCACCCGCGTAATGCATTATGGAAAAGAATAAATTGTAATATTCAAATATTTAACATGGGTAATATGAATCAAAATAAATTAGCTATATTTTAGGTGTTTATTGACTAATTGTATTATATTTAACTACATTTATGTCCATTTACACCTATCCAAGTTGCGAAACCTACAGACAGTCTGTGGTCAGCCGCAATAACGTTTAATGGACTCGTATATCAATGAGACACCCCCATTGACAGATCATTCAACTGTGGGAATTAGTAGTGAATACATAACATATTGATTGTCAGTACTGTAAATAGACGTTAGAAAACATGTATATCATAATTACATATTCATTCAGGTTGTTGGTATTTGGTTTCACTTTAAAATGTGTATTTGATTGAAGGTAGTAAACTTAGTTGAAAGTGGTGTAACTTTCTGTCCAATGTCTTGACAACTTAAAGGTATCACATAGTGTATCTACCTATCTTTTTTGCACAGCGATCAGTAGATAAGAGTCATACAAGTTAATTTGACTTAATGCTGTGTGATGAATTATCACAATTTCTGTAATAGGTGTGAAGGTTTTTTTGATGCAACAATGCCGAATCAGGGTTATTTACACTTGAAAACATATTGCAATCTATATTTCCAAGTGATATCAGAAGCCACTACTGTTTATGGATCGATTCTAGTTCTGGTCAAATAGTTCCAGCCACTTACCTACGAGCGAGTCCTCTACCTAGCATAGAATTTTTTAAACAAAGTAATTGGCAGAACTCTATAAGTTCTAAATGTTTAGGCATAAATAATGAAACCCTCTCTAACTCTTCTATGCTATTAACTGGCATTTGGCAATCATTTTGGACAAGAATGATGGTCTGGGACATCTCGAAATGGTGATGAAAGTTACGACAATTTCCGATTCTCGAAAGAGAAAATCGGAGCTAGATTGAGAGGGCGATGCCGACCAGTCTATAGGTTTATGTACTTTAATATCAGACGTCGCAAATAAAAAGGCTGAAGAAGATCCAGATGAGTTTAAAGGCTCTGGAGCATTACTTGACACAATTGTCAGTTCAAACTCAAGACTTAGAAGTGAACTTCTAGTTCCAGATCCGATGACGATAGTTGACAAGATTATGGTTCCACTTGATTTAGGACAAATACTTTAAAAAAATAATGAAGCAAAAAAAGAAATGGTAGAAATTGCTTCAATAACAAATTGGAACAATATTTTACATCAAATCTAAAGCCAATTTGTTGTTTAGTCTAATTTTTAGAGGGAGCAAAATTAAGTATTAGTACTTCACAGTTTATGATTAGTGTTGTATCAGTGAATATTCTATTACTATGACTCACGTGAAATGTTCGATAGAGAATTTATTCGTCTTTATGTTCATTTAGATAGTTGTGCTAAAATATCACCGCCATATGGGTAAGCAATATCATATTGTTTTCAGTACGGAACGTTCATAGGTCCATTTGGAAAGCGCGCGACGTAGGTATAGTGGCGTCATATAAGCTTTGTTCTCGCTTTTATTTATGATCAGTACATTAATGTTCCGAACTCCTATTGTGTCCGAGGTCCAATATACTCTGTATCGAATCTAATAATACTATATCAAATAACGCATCAAAACACGGGATCGCGAAATCTCTGAATTATTCGACGCAGAGGTAATTGATGCTGGGGAACGGAGTAGCTCAGGATGAATTATCACAGGTAAAACCTATTTGTCTGCATATCGGTATTTTATTTGCTAATGAAGAAATGCATCAAAACTTTTGATAGTAAATCTCTGACGTTGATCATTCATAGAAAATATTACAGGCAGGATTTTTAAAATCTCTATTTAAGGACTTCATATGAAATTAAATGAAACTAATTTTGTCTTCGAATATGTCTATCTGGCTAAATTATAATTGGTAGTATTTTTGAAAAAAAATTGCAAATCTGTGATCATTTCTATGAGCCCTTAAATCAATAATTGAATCGCATTGTAATGGAGTAAGTTCGACTCGCATCCCATTATATTTTTCAATCACGTCCAAAGCCATGTTTTTAGTATTTAATACCGGTTTGATCTAGGTATGCAAAATGTGTTTGATTCCAAGTGATCCCATAAAATGGAAACACACATCATCCTATGCGACACTCGAAGATCGATCATTCCGCAGGATTAGACGACAAGAGGATGAGGACGGGAAACTCGTGGACTGTTTCTGTTTTAAATCCGAGAGATTTAAATGTTTCACAAACTCGTGTCAATACGTGTTGGATTTCGTATGCTTTATGCGATGATATTGCTACAGAATTAAAGCTCAGGCCGTTTATTTTCCACGGAGAACGATTAACTACGCTTATGTTCGGGGGTAAAAATCAAGGGACCAAATTGGAGATGAATGAATTGGAAATATGGATTTATAAAAAAAATTGCGCACATATTGCTTTTGAAATGTTAAAATTGAACATATATTACTTTGTAAGATCGTATTAACTTCCCGAAAAAGTTGATATATTTCCAGACTTGCCAAGGCAAATTACAACTTACACCAAGATTCCATTATCTATCGCAAACCTGTATGTATTTTAATTGCAGTTTTTCAGTTCAAAAACGCATAAATAAAAACTTTTTTAATGTTTCTGTGGTTTGATAACCAATGACAAAACATGAATTTATCTACTTCGTCGCTACATATAATATTTTATGAAGTTTATGCTCATTACTTTTTATCTTTTCTTCGACGGTTATTAAGCGTAAAAAAGAAAACATTGCTACTGTGGTTCCATACTGCATTCATTATTAATAAGTTACTTTTTTACGAAAGATCTCATTCTTTGCGGCAGATAATAAAATCGTTGCAGAATATAAAGCGCTTATTAAAATATTATGCCAGGGCGTATTTATGAGAGATATTGATGAAATAATATTTAATATAGAAAATAATTTTGAAATTAATTGTAAATATCATTGCATTTTTCAGTTTTACCTTAGGTGTCAAACTATTAGTTTATATGATGACAAATTTATGTGTATTGGTCTATTACCAAGTGCATCAAAAATTAAAGACAAACAAGTTATTATTTACGTGATTAATTTTAATTACTAATTTATTTAATGAGACATGAAATACGGGGTGTGGCTTTTGAAGTCATTAGTCCAAAACATGTGTTCGGACTTGATTATTTACTTTAAACTATTTTTCAAACGTTAATTCGAACTCGTTATAGAGAAACAGAAGGTAATCTTTGTGTGAATATACTCGAGTTTTTATTTGAAGTAAATCCTGTGAAGAGAAAATTCGGTCGCGGTTCATTAATTTTTGTCAATCAATGAGTATTGATTGATATGCTTACTAAATTAAGATTTATTTTGACATATAATATTTGTCAAGAAAAAACACGCATAAAATAACATAGAAGAATTCACAAAATATAATACGTCTAACAAGAAGTAAAACCCCGTTTGTTACATATCCTTTTCATTTTTTCTTGTGTTGATTGAAATTTTAGTCGTATCAAATTACTATTATCAATTAATTTTTTAATGACTATTACTATTGAATTATAAAGATATTGTAAATATAGAGTTTTTGCTAGACTGTTGAAATATAGAGATGTTGAGAATAGAGATGTTTGAAAACTATAGAGATGTTGAAAATATAGAGATGTTGAAAATATAGAGATGTTGAAAATATAGAGATGTTGAAAATATAGAGATGTTGAAAATATAGAGATGTTGAAAGTATCGAGATGTTGAAAGTATAGAGATGTTGAAAATATAGGATGTTGAAAATATAGAGATGTTGAAAATATAGAGATGTTGAAATATAGAGATGTTGAAAATATAGAGATGTTGAAAATATAGAGATGTTGAAAATATAGAGATATTGAAATCAAAGCGTGATTGAAAATATAGAAATATTGGAGGGTATAGAAATATTGGAAATATAGCCATCTTAGCTTATACATATATTGAATTAGTGATACTGAAGTTTAAAAATATTGAAAATATAGCGATATTAGAATTGAAATCTAGAGATAAGCAACAAAATATTAGAATAATGTAGTGGGAGTAAAATAAAAAGTGTAGCTGGTTTGATGCATTATACATTAGTCGATATAGTTGATTGACATTATACAATTTTAGATAATAAGCGTAGAAATTGTAAAAATGAGAAATAAAAAACTTTTCTATCTGAAATGTAGTTTTTTTTCGTGTAGTGTTAGACAGACAATTTACAGTACCGTCAATTTGCTAAAACATTTAACAGCCCATTAGTATCTGTTGGCCTATTTTTTCCAAATTTTCG
>NW_020539858.1:0-2500 GCF_003426905.1 Ctenocephalides felis
TAATCAAGTGCGCTCCTATAGTATATATACTGTGGGCAAAAGCTTCTGGCAATGATCATTCTTTCATTAACGTTTGACCGGAGCTAGTCGCAAAATATTGCGCAGTGTGCAAAAGCAGCGTGACGCAGTTTACAACCGCTTAGCGCTCTTATGCATTGTGTGAGAGCACTGCCATGTATATCTGCTCGGTATCGCCAGATGCCTGAGCGAATGACGAAGTTTCGTTGTGAAAACGGCGTTCTTTTTGAGTATTATACTTTAAACGCATAGCTCAATCAATTCTTTGGGCGCTAGATGAAAGTCCTAGTGTTTTAAAGTCGATTGAAGTAAACGCTTGCGTTAGTATTCTATATACTCTGCACATTTTATTCAAATTGTGCGAATTTGAACATTCGCTTCATTGCGTTGTTTTTAAGAAAATGAAAAATCAGCGAAAGCAGATTTTTCAATCTCACACACAGTGAAATATTCATATTTCAATTTTAAAGCGAGGACGTTTGTTTTTGGACCACAACGTGCTCTAAAATTGCTAAAGTGGTTGCGCGTCCTAGAGAATTTATTTTCTTGCGACCCGCCATATAGCCTGTCCAGACCATCGCGGTGATGGTTCGCACGGTAACCCGAGGCGACCCGTCGCTGCAGGTCAAACTGTCGTAGACCGTGTCTAGAATAATATACGCCGTATATGTTCGGATGTCGGTTTACGGCCGGGTTCTGGACCTTATTTATAAGTGTTCAACCATACTGTACAGCATATCCGCGGGCATGTGTCGTTGACGCAAAGACTCTTATGCGGAAAATAAAATATACAAATGCAATCAACTCAATACTCTCCGAGCGAGAATAAAAGTTAGTTATAACGATGAATTTCTTATATGAATTCGCCCCGACGTTTTCAATCTAACGAAGGGTAAAGAGACTGTTTGAAATTAACTGGGTCTGCGGACCGCAAATTTCATGTACGGACCGCCGTTTCGACGGTTGTTAAAGGTCTAGCCTCTGTGTAAGCGCAGAATATATAAAATATCAAGTCGCGATGTAAACTGTTCGTTATGTTCAGGGAATATCGTACGACTCAGATATATATATGTAAGAAAATTCGTTGTTTAGAAATATTCATCGAACTTTTCTATACAAAGTGTGGTCTCTCGGGTGACGCCGAGGGACATTTACGCACTATGCTATTATATATATAGCACCCTGGTTGATCCTGCCAGTAGTATATGCTTGTCTCAAAGATTAAGCCATGCATGTCTCAGTGCAAGCCACATTAAGGTGAAACCGCGAATGGCTCATTACATCAGTTATGGTTCCTTAGATCGTACCCACATTACTTGGATAACTGTGGTAATTCTAGAGCTAATACATGCAAATAGAGTTCCGACCAGAGATGGAAGGAATGCTTTTATTAGATCAAAACCAATCGGTGGCGGGCTTGCCTTGCTCACCGTTTGACTTGGTGACTCTGAATAACTTTGTGCCGATCGCACGGTCTAGTACCGGCGACGCATCTTTCAAATGTCTGCCTTATCAACTGTCGATGGTAGTTTCTGCGACTACCATGGTTGTTACGGGTAACGGGGAATCAGGGTTCGATTCCGGAGAGGGAGCCTGAGAAACGGCTACCACATCCAAGGAAGGCAGCAGGCGCGCAAATTACCCACTCCCGGCACGGGGAGGTAGTGACGAAAAATAACGATACGGGACTCATCCGAGGCCCCGTAATCGGAATGAGTACACTTTAAATCCTTTAACGAGGATCTATTAGAGGGCCAGTCTGGTGCCAGCAGCCGCGGTAATTCCAGCTCTAATAGCGTATATTAAAGTTGTTGCGGTTAAAAAGCTCGTAGTTGAATCTGTGTCCCACACTGTCGGTTCACCGCTCGCGGTGTTCAACAGACATGTCTGTGGGACGTCCTACCGGTGGGCTTAGCCCGTAAAAAGGCGGCCCAACTCAAAATCCTACCAAGGTGTTCTTCACCGAGTGTCGAGGTGGGCCGGTACGTTTACTTTGAACAAATTAGAGTGCTTAAAGCAGGCTCATTCGCCTGAATATTGTGTGCATGGAATAATGGAATAGGACCTCGGTTCAATTTTGTTGGTTTTCGGAATTCCGAGGTAATGATTAATAGGGACAACTGGGGGCATTCGTATTGCGACGTTAGAGGTGAAATTCTTGGATCGTCGCAAGACGGACAGAAGCGAAAGCATTTGCCAAATGTGTTTTCATCAATCAAGAACGAAAGTTAGAGGTTCGAAGGCGATCAGATACCGCCCTAGTTCTAACCATAAACGATGCCAGCTAGCGATCCGCCGAAGTTCCTCCGATGACTCGGCGGGCAGCTTCCGGGAAACCAAAGCTTTTGGGTTCCGGGGGAAGTATGGTTGCAAAGCTGAAACTTAAAGGAATTGACGGAAGGGCACTACAAGGAGTGGAGCCTGCGGCTTAATTTGACTCACCACGGGAAACCTCACCAGGTCCAGACACCGGAAGGATTGA
>NW_020539858.1:7500-30814 GCF_003426905.1 Ctenocephalides felis
TGTATTTTATATTGCATGAAATATTTGTTATTATATGTATTAATTTCATTTTAAATACACCAATGATTTTATTTTTATAACCTTTTATGTATAATATTTTATTATTAACTGTAGTTCACTAATATGTCATATTCCAGTTTTACTAAATTTCACTAACTTTTTTGTAGTAATAATTTAGAACTTGCTTGGTAGATTATGTGTAATTTATATTTAAAATGGTGGTGATTTTAATATTATTATTATTTATGCTTTGATTTTATTATCGTTATCTTTGTATTAATAAAACATATTAGTAATGTATTATAACAAAATATAATGCTATTGTAATGCAGAATTTAAGTTCAAATAAAGGTTTATTAAGATTCAATATTTTTTTAATTTAAATTTTGCGCCAATGATTTGAATGCATTATAAGCCTAGGGTTGCCGAACGATAAGTGATAGCACGCCATATCATCTGAGCGGAGGACCCTTTAAGTTTTCCTTCTGAAAATAAAAATCGGGCGAGAGAAACGTCTATATGAAAACACGGGGTATTCTAATATTGTCTAGGATTATAATAACACTTTTTTTTAATTACTAACTTTATTACTTTTTTCATGGTTATATAGGTTAATGTCTTTTTCTTAGTTTTTACGTGTTTCATAGGTTAAAGTTATTTAAATTATGTTCAATCAATTTAACACTTTTTAGATCGCTTTCGAAGTAGGTATGCTTGCATTATTTTATTTTTAGACAAATATATAAGGTACGTTTTGTACACTTAGGTTAGGTTTTATTTCAATTCCTAGCTTAGGTTACACTTAGGTTAGATTTCATTTCATTTCTAAACATTTCATATTAGTTACGTTACTTTTAATAGTTTTAATATTTCAGTTCATATTTCTTTCTTTACATAAGTTATCTTTTAACCCTCCGTCGGTCGGCGTGGTCTGGCCAGATTTTTTTCGACTTCAATTAAAAAAAAAAATACTTCTAGTAATCCTATCGACTTGAAATTTCTTGACTTTTCCTAACATTTCATTACCTGTCGATCAGTGCAAAAATCAGGACAAAAAAATGTACAGAAGGATAATTATAAGGATATAAACTTTTTTATACTTCGAACGGTCGGAAAGGTCTGTCTAGACCACCCATACATTTTCTATTCAAACTGAGTTTTATATATTCTTTGCTTTGTGTTGTAACATGAATGTTGGTATTCACACGCAAAAATGTTTGTTTTCGTACTTTTGTGTGTTGTTATTTCAGTTCTGTTATTTGTGTGTTGATGTTTCAGTTCATTGTGTACACTCATACATACTAAGTTATTTGTGAGGTCACGACTATGCCTGTGTATACATAAAATAATAAAATAAAATAAACATTGTGTGACTATTTAGTGCTCATAGCAGGTTAGCAGAAGAGAAAATATTTTTATTTTGTATATTATTTTATTCATTTTACGTGCAAATTTGGTTAGCAGAAGAGAAAATATTTTTATTTTGTATATTATTTTATTTATTTTATTATTATTTGAACTAAATTTATTGAGAGTGCTCTTTATTCAAAATGAGTGAAGAAGATATTGAATATGTTTATAGTCTTCGACAACGACGCATAAGTGTTGATACAGATTTTCATGCGAGATTGGCCGCGGCTCTTGCTGGTGATATGCGCCGTGGTAGTACCGATGACATTATCGACGATGGTAATGTCTAAGTCAGTAGTTGATGAAATCATAGGAAGAGCTAAAAAAGCAAAACACTTCGCCGACTTGCTCGATTGTACCAGGGATGTCAGCCGTGTTGAACAAATGTCCATAATTTTAAGATTTTGTAACTCAACATGAGAAATATAAGAACATTACATTTTGTTGGTTTTATTGCCGTCGCAGAAACAACGGGAGAGTACATAACAAGATCAATACTGCAAGAATTAGACAGAAATGGACTAGACATTCAAAACTATCGAGGGCAGGGGTATGATAATGGCGCTAATATGGTCGGTATTAATAAAGATGTCGGGACAAGAATACTCTTTATAAATCCGAGAGCATTCTTTAAGCCGTGCGGATGCCACAGCTGGAACTTACTTTTAATTGATGCCGCTAAATCTTCTGGAACATCAAAAAAGTTCTTAGCTTTTGTTAATAAAATATTTGTATTGTTTGCAAAATCAAGTAAGCGTTGGGACATCGTAAGAATGAAATTAAAATTAACATTAAAACCTCTTTCTGAAACGCGATGGGAAAGCAGAATCGGAGCTGTAAAAGCAATATTTCTGCAATTTGATGATGTTATAGAATGTGTGAATGAGCTGCAAACTATGAGTGATGATTCGGAATCTCAAAGCAATATTTCTGCAATTTGATGATGTTATAGAATGTGTGAATGAGCTGCAAACTATGAGTGATGATTCGGGAACTCTAAGCGACTGTGACGCAGTCTTGAACGAAATAATGAGATTTGAATTTATTGTTGCGATACACGTATGGTACGAGATGGCAATCAGTTCAAGTCAACTTGAAAGTGGCTATTGATACTTTACGGTCATTTTGCAGCTGGATTCACAAATTTCGCAACACAGGTTTTACTCTCTTTGACAGTAGTGTTACTCAAGCTCGATTATTTGTAGAAAAAAGTAACTTTAAAATAGATTCAAACTTTAAAGAAAGAAGATTAATCAGAAAAAAAAACAAATATAAACCCATTCAATCTTTGGAAAATCAGTACAGAGTTAATTTCTTTAATATAATGATCGATGCCATTATAGTCGACACCGAATGTCGATTTAAAGCACTTAATAACTATTACGAGCAATTTGGTTTTATTTATGATATCAATTATTTAAATACTATTTCAGAAGAAGACCTTCTCAAACATTGTAATAACTTGGGCACAATACTTCGAAAAAACGAACATAGTGGCATACGACCATTTGAATTATTCGAAGAACTGCAACTATTGAAAATGAATATACCAGAGTCTGTAAAAAACGCGAAAGAATTACTTCAATACATAATAAAAAATATTTTAGAAGAAATATATCCAAATGTTTATATAGCGATCAGAATTATCAACACAGTTCCAATTAGTACAGCTTCCACAGAGAGAAGTTTCTCTAAGTTAAAATTGATTAAAATGTATTTGAGAAGCACTATGGAGCCAAGAAAGACTATCTGCATTATCCGTTTTATCAATTGAAGCTGAAATAGCAGGTAGTATTAGCTATGAGGAAATACTTAAAAGGTTCAGCGAGGCAAAACGCCGAAAAGTTAGATTATGTTAGATTATGTAATATTTGTTTATTTTAATTATTTATGTTATTACTTTAGTTGCAATAAATTTCATTTTATCATACATTAGTTTAACTGTAATTCAATTTTTGTAATTCAGCATTTTCCTAAAAAAAAGGGGGGGGGGGCTTGCAAACTAATTTCGCCGACGCCTACGAATGGCCTCGCGCCGCCATTGCCTCTGAGTACCCCTAACCCCTTAATGATATGCTAATTTTATTTTAAGTAAATTCGGCTTGCTCGTATTGGCGGTCATTGTCAAAGAGTGGCAACCGTATCATTATGTAAGACAATATTTACTGATGCGGGATGCTATATATTTTGTTATAAATTATATATTTTTAATATTATCTTAATTCTTTGTGCTTTGTACTTACAAAATTTAACTATTCTCAATGTTTTCCATATTCATTTTATTGTATATTTTATATTTTCTATGTTTTTCTCATTTTTTTGTATACTTAATATTCTCGATGTTCTCTTTATTGATTTATATTATAACATTTTTCATTCTTTATATACCTAGTATTTGATGTTTTCTATTAACTCTATTTGTAATATTTTCATTATTCCTTGTTGAATCTAAACTTTTTGTGTATGTAATCTTTAGATAAGAATCATATTCTATATTTTATAACTAATTCTGTTGTAAGGGCTTGCATCTATAGCTCCTGTTTTCTTCCTGAATTTCTATGTACTTATTTCGAATACTTTTAATCCTTTTATGTTCTCTTTATTTATTTAAGATTATAGTTTTAGTATGTTTTTTTTGAAATTGGTATCTAAATTTGAAAAGAAACTATAATCTTTTTATAAGAGGGGATAAATGTTGTGCCCGCTGCACACCCCTATATAGTACATCAAATTAGTATGTACACCACTATGATACGAGTCTAGGATACACGAAGAGTATCGGGGATACTCGAAGAAACCCGAAAAAGATATTTCTAACACGCGCACGATAAAATCGCTCTCTTGGAAGCAGCATCGACGATACTTGATCAATTTAATAAAATACCATAAAATTCTCTACTCCAATATTCTACTGTAAACTGTAATTAGTATATCAAGACTTAAAGTGTTTTTCTCGTATTAAAACTCTGCTGCAAGGCAAATATTATAAAACAATATATATGTCTCAATGTATATTAAATTTCTACATTACAGTCTGTAGGCAAAAAAATGCTAAGGAGGCTGAAACAAATTCAGCGTTTGAATTAATTCCAGGTTCATCAACAAATGCCACAGGTATTAAGTACAGATTGATATTGAAATTATAATTTGAATGTTTGAATTCTATAAAAATTTGCTTTTTTATATGTAAATGTTTTGTCTTTTTATAAATGTTTCTTTATTAATTTAGACAAAACAAAAATGAGAATTTCGAGAATCTCTAGATCAATTAACAATGGCAATCAAGAAATCATGCTTTGAAATTATAATTATTAAGAAAGAGCAACACGAAATGTTGCTCTATGTGAGAGCACAAAAGCAAAATTATTCATCAACTTCTCATAATCCCATTGCCATTTTTTTTGAACTGCCCATTACAGATGCCTACAGATGTACAAGAAATGGAGATGAAATTAAGAAATAATGATGTTACTTTGGAATTGGTAATAAGTTCGAATATTGTTAGTAGCATGCATTTGCATATATTAAATGTATGAGCATATATATAATTTGTACTAGATCGGCCAATTATCTTTACTTGGTGGGAATAACAAGAAAGGAGCAGGCAGGCCTCACTATTATAAAAAAGGTATTTAGCAGGGCTGTGGCTGTGCAATATTCCTCTAGAGGCCAAAAAAACAAGGTGAATTTTTCGGCACTGAAATTGTGCAGTGTTGTTATTCGTATGTCTGCTAAAGTATTTTTCAATATCTTCCTATAAAAATTTCTTTTTGAAATTCATTCGCACAGACTGTCAAAATTAAGTACCCTGAAGTAGTGGATACTGATATCATGAAAATTGTTTCTATAGTGCTGGCGCAATCACGAAATTGGGATACAGCCCAAGACCTCAAGACCGAAATTCAAGATGCTATTGCTGAGATAATGCCCGAAACAATCGAAAATGTACTCCAAAATTGGGTGTATCGAATGGGCTACTGCCAAGTCAGCCGTGGTGGTCACTTAACCGAAATTATTTTTAATAAATAAATGTCATTAATATTGAATAAATGTTCAACCATTGAAAAATATTGAGCCGTTTTCATTTTGTAGCAAAATTAAATACCAATTTTTAAATGGGCAACCCTTTATGGTAATTGTTATCCATATTGTGAAATAATTGTATTTTTAAGTCCTCTTGGAAGAAAACTGTGGGCTATATATTTAAAATTTAAACGGCTTATCAAATAAAAATAATTAAAAAAAACAACGATTTATGTGAGTGCATTTATGGACATGTGGGGGTGAGTAACCAGTATGGGAACCATCTCTGAGGAGGAGTGTATCACCGAAGACCCGCGAGTAGTCTTGAAGTAGTCGTGGCATGGGGTGAGTGTTGACTATTGGCATCAGAGAGAGCAAACGTGCGGTTTAGCGTACGAAAGTGTTAATAAAAGATTTTCTAATGTGAGCCTAGAGAACGTCATGGGGGGGGGGGGGCGTGTCGAAAGCTGTCCCCAAACCTAAAGAGTGTGTAATTATAATATGTGGCTAGTTTGTGAAGTGGATCGGGCCGGATGTATGGACAATACCTTCGAGACTATTGATTTACATAAAAAGCAATATATAATGGTAGAAAAAGTTAAACTACGTGCAATGCTTCAAGACGCCGCTACGGGCGGCAGTTAGACCGACATCCGAAGAAAGTGTCGCATTTAATAGTTAGCACTTTTTTCATTGTACAACTTATTTTTACAATAAAAATAACTACGCTTGGTGACGCCACAATGACTATTTATATGCGTCGGTAATAATATATTCGCCATCTCGTTTCGCAATTTGACATGCAATGTGTCAACCGAATTACCATTCCATTCTAATCCACTTCCTATCTCTTTCCTTCAAAAAACTTTAGACAGAGGCTTCCGACATGAGGTCTGTTGGGCCCTAAGTTCGCTTCCAGTTCAGTTCTAGTGCGTTCGGTTCTCATTCGTTTCCAGTTCGAGTTCTATTCAGTTTGGATATAGTGAATTTCCATGTTCCTTGTTCATTTCGATTCCAGTGCGTTATTATAGCATATTATAGTACGCTTTCAGTTGCTTTTCCTTTTTGGTTCCGTTTAAGAAGATTCTTTTGTTAAGTTTCTTTTAATCAATCTAGTGAGGTTTTTAGTTTTTTATTATAAGAGAAAAAGAACGTTTTTGTTTAGTTTTCCAATACAGTCCATATTCAAGAATACCAGCCATTCCGTGTGGTCTGATTATCTAATCAAGGCCACATCAATGCTCAATGTTGTTGAAATTGTGTAACATAATTTATTGACGTTTCAGAGGATTATGCCCAAGGATTACGTCGTTTAAAAAGATCATTTAAAACAAATGATATACAGACCACTGAAAATGAATCAAACACTGATAAAGATAGTGAGCCTGTTTTATTAAATTCTAAAAATGTCTCTTGCTTATTATCGCAAAAACGGGTTTGAACAACAACAATAATAGAGACTATAATGCAAACGATGATTTAAATAAATCAGAACTCTCTGAAGGTGAAGAAATTACCCCCGCGGAGAATTTAGATATTGAAATTAGTGCAAAAGCTGCATTTGATAGTACAACGGCACAACCCAAAGGTTGTTATTTTTTACAGTATTGCATATTCTTATTTTTTACAGTAGATATCATATGATTCAATGGAATGATTTCAGTAGATATCAATGAAAAAATGATTCAAGCTTCTGAAATTACGTGTACGTAAATTCAAACAGTTCTCGAGAGATTTATGAGCCTTCAGAGTGTAGATCACAGTCTCCTATAAAAAAGTGAAATTGTAAAAGTCACAAATTATTTAATTGATGACAATTTGAAGGCCTATACTGGAGTCCCTCAAAAATTTAATGTAATGTTAGAACGTCTCGGTGTTATTTCTAATACCAATATGACTAATATAAAATTATCTTTAATGAAAATTCGACGCCAAGACAGTTTTGAAACATTAAGTGAACAGTTCGGAATGAGTGTAAGCAACGCTAGCATTATTTTTAATATAACAATTCTGGTATTGACACATATTTTGAAAAAGCTTGTTTACATGCCTGAGCTTGATAATATAAAAAGAATACTACCGATAGCATTTAGATCTTCTTATAGTCATGTGGTAGCTATTTTTGATGCATTTGAGATTCAAATCGAGAAACCTAGTGATTCAGAGCATCAATCATTAACTTGGTCAGAGTACAAAAAGTGTAATACTTTAAAATATAATATTTAATATCTTGCACAGCGGATGGCTTTATCAATTTCATCTCAAAAGGATTTGGAGGTCAAATTTCAGATGAATTTTTATTTCAGGAAAGCGAAATAGTGGAAGAGTTACCCGAAGGTTGTGCTGTAATGGCTGATCGAGGATTTAAGAATATTGTTCAGCTTCTTCACAATAAAAATATTGAATTAATTCGACCACCTTCAGTGAGTGCTGGAGTTAAATTATCACAATCCGATGTTTTACAAGGCAAACGAATCGCTGCTAGACGTATTCATATAGCACGCGTGATTGGACGAATGAGAGAGTTTGATTTTCTCAAACCTCATACGGTTGTTAATCATAATATGTTACCTTTAACAGACTATATTGTTATCATCGCAGCAGCACTAGTGAATTTACAAACACCTATAATTTCAAGTTAAATTTAAGAACATTTTCATGACAAAAGAAATGGCTAAATGGCTACCATAAATATATCAATATTAGGAACATTATCAGAATTTGCTTTTATAAATCCTGTATCACACATAGTTGAACTAAATTAACTTCAACAAATCGTTTTTAAAGGAAAATTTACCACGTGTTTATCAAGTTCCGTAAAATATAGCCGTAAGCACTGCGCCAATAGAGTAACGGCACTGCGCTGTTATGAGGTTGCAATTACAATCTGACGTCACAGGCACGGTAGCCAATCGTGGCACGTTAACGGTCACATGACTAATTTTTGAATTTAATCAATTTTTAAACGCTCATAACTAATTGAAAAAAACTTTTTTCTCTTTTTTCTTTCACATATCAATAAATTTAATAATGTAGTTTTAAAGCGCATAAAAATAAATGTATAATTTTTTTTTCAAATTCCCAATTGTGAGAAATAACATAATCCCGATTATTTATTGTACAATTTCTAGATATCCAGAACTATGACCAATTGGCGCTATTTTTACAAAACACAATTCGTCTTGAAATGACAAATTTAAAAAAAGCTTGAATTATACCTTGCTGTATATAATTTAACAGCAGCTATCACCACCGCAACGGCATTAATATGAAATATGAGCTATGCGTATTTTGTTAATAAATATGGAGCAACTCAAGAACACCATTCTTGTTTTGCACATACTATTAATTTAATTGCAGATAAGGCACTTGCTGATCCTGATGTTATAAATTTTGTTAAAAAAGTAAGAAACTTAGTCAAATGTTTTAGAACAAGTGTTGTAGCTTCAGATAAGCTGAAAAAGGCTTAATGTGAAAGTTCGCATGAGCCTTTAAAGTTCATATTAGATGTAAAAACAAGGTAGAATTCGTGTTACTAGATGCTAGAAAGATTTTTAAAATTAGCTTCATATGTCGCACAAATTGCGATCAGTGATGCAAATGCTCCCGGTATTGTATTAGCGACTGAAGTTGAATTAATTAGAGAATTATCTAATCTACTGTAGCCGCTGGAGTACATAAATAAAGAACTATCCAGTCAATACTATATTACGGTGTCGAACGTTATATCGTCCAAAAACGACCAAAATTTTGGGTAAAATTCGACTTTGTTTTAAAAAACGCCGTCATTTTGTCAATTTTTATTTTTTTTTTATCGTAGATCATTTTACAGACAATATTATCTAGTTTAACATAATTTTTTTTTTTAAATTTCATCCACGTAGGAGGCCGGAATCACTGCAGCAGTGAAGGGCCTTTTTTTTGTCGCGCCGTTGGAGATCGACGATAACTTGAAAAATATATAATTTTTTTCTTCAAATATTTTACTATATATTCTTAAAACATGTATAAATATATTCCTAAAATTTTGAATTGATTGATGAAGTAGTTTTTTTAATATAAATTCCCAAAAATCACCTTTTTAGGCGGTTATACTAGTTGTGCCCCTTAATATATTATTACTCATTCTTACTTACTTTTAGAAAATCTTTTAATAATAATACATTAGTACCTGCTCTTTAAACAGAGCCTCGATGGCTTAAGTTACATTTAAAGATTGCACCTTGGAGAAAAATCTCTTACTTCTGTGCTCTATTTATTGGAAAATAATCCTTCACACACGTTTTGAAAAAGTTTGGTAGAGATTTATCAAAGACTGGGAAAGCCAGTTCTAGTACCGCCATTAAGAATTTTTTGGTTAAATAGAAAGGAGAGCAAGAATTCATAAATATAAACTTTTTGATTATGGCTGAGGCCAACAAGAACAATGATTTGTACAACAACAAGCCTATCTTTCATTTTCTCGCAACATTTTATCGTTAGCTAATAATAATAATATTTTTATATCAATATAAATGAGAAAACACATCTACTTTCCAAAATTCATTTGGAGTGGTACTTTATTTGTTCCAGTAGAAGGTTTGTTACGCGTTTTTCCATAGCAATAGAATGAATTTGTTTTGTAGTTTGTTTTATACATGTAAGATTTTCCAAATAAAATCTAGAATGAGTAATATATTAAAATCGAATACAACATTTTATTTGCAGAAATAGAAAATTATAGTTTTTGTTTAAATGTTACACCTTAATAACTAACATGCAACTAAATTATTGTTTTATCATTATTTTATCTTATTCTGTAAATAAAAAATATTGTTACATTCTGTATTATAAGTTATTTTATGTAAGGCGTATTATCAATTTTACTATATATTGTAATTTTGTATACGAGTATATATGGTGGTTAAATCCTAGTGTTTGGAATTTGAACTACCGATTATTTGACTTTAGTTGAAAGTGTGAAAATATTAGAAACTATGAAATATATGAAGAAGTGGCCCTCGTAACCGTCAATGGCGATCGCTTCCGCGCAATGTTGAACAGTTGGTTCTTTGAAAAAATTGCAGCTGAAGACTTGAACGATATTTGCTTCCAACAGGACGGTGCAACGAGTCATGCAGCACACGCCACAATCGATGTTTTACGCCGCATTTTCGGAAATCGAATAATCAGCAAAAATGCTGATGTGAATTGGCCACCAAGAAGCTGCGATTTGACGCCATTGGATTATTATCTTGGGAAGCAGTGAAAGATATATGTTACGCCAACAATCCAGAAACAATTCAAGACCTCAAGACCGAAATTCAAGCTGCTATTGCTGAGATAATGCCCGAAACAATCGAAAATGTACTCAAAATTGGGTGGATCGAATGGGCTACTGCCAAGTCAGCCGTGGTGGTCATTTGACCGAAATTATTTTTCATAAATAAATGTCATGAATCAACATATTAAATAAATGTTCAACCATTGAAAAATATTGAGCCGTTTTCATTTTGTAACAAAATTAAATTCCAATTTTTAAATGGGCCACCCTTTATGTTCATTGTTATCCATATTGTAAAATGATTGTATTTTTAAGGCCTCTTGGAAGAAATGTGTGGGCTATATATTTAAAATTTAAACGGCAAATCAAATAAAAATAATTTGAAATAAAACAATTTGTGGGAGTGCATTTATGTACATACTGTTACGAATGTCGGGGAGAGTAACCAATATGAGAACCATCTCTGAGGAGGAGTGTGTCCGAAGACCCGCGAGTAGTCGTGGCATGGGGTGAGTGTTGACTATTGGCATCAGAGAGAGCAAACGTGCGGTCTAGCGCACGAAAGTGTTAATAAAAGATGTTTTTAATGTGAGCCTAGAGAATGTCATGGCGGGGGGGCGCGCGTGTCGGAAGATGTCCCCAAACCTAAAGAATGCGTAATTAGAATATGTGGCTAGTTTGTGAAGTGGATCGGGCCCGATGTATGGACAATACCTTCGAGACTATTGATTTACATAAAAAGCAATATATAATGGTAGAAAAAGTTAAACTACGTGGTATCACTCTTACTTGTAAACATACAGATAATATAATTCAATTGAAAGATGATAAAATATTTGTAATTAATAATATATTAAATATACAAGACAAATACATTACCGGAGAAATAATTGGTATAGTGGAAAGTAAAAGTAGAGAAGTATTCGATTATCCAATATCATCAATTGATGTAGGTTTAACAGAATTTACTTCTTGGAAAAAATAAAATATTGTTAAATCTCATTCATGTGAAATGTAAATGTATATTATTGAACATTAATAATTCACTGTTTGCAATAGCTTCATTAAATTTATTTAAACATGTATTAAAAAGTAGATAATAAAATAATTTTGACGCAATAAATACTTCGAAATTCAATATTATTTAAAATTGTATGTTTTTATTTAAATTATTTATTATTTATCCAATCAATTTAATGTTCAATAATATATGAATTTCTAATCTCAAAAAAAATGCAATGGTGTATTAAATATGTACCAGTGGCAAAATAATTTTAAGAATCGAAGACTCGTGCTCACGGTTTGTGCAATGCTTTGAGACGCCGCTACGGGCGGCAGTTAGACCGGCATCCGAAGAAAGTGTGATATTGCTCCCTTGCGCGCAGTCAATTATCTGAGTTTTAGAGCTTAAGTGATTATTTTTAACTTCCCGTAGGGTAAGTTATAGTAATCGTCCAAAAATCGAAATCAAAAATTTTTACATTTCTCGACGTTTTGAAGGTTTCTGAACATTTTGGCATACTTCAGAAAAATTGGATGTGTGTGTGTGTGTGTGTGTGTTTTGCATGTCCGCTTTTTTTCGTCCACGTTTTCGGGCGCACGGATCAACCGATTTGAATGGTTTAAAAAGCATTCGATTCCTATTGATAGGGAGATGTGCTGATTAGTTTTTGGCAAAGACAGGTCCAGCCGTTACGGAGATATGGAGCAAAGAGTGCAAATAATAGAAAGCGAGTTTTTGAGAGAACGGATCAACCGATTTGAATGGTTTGAAAAACATTCGATTCCTATTGATAGGGAGATGTGCTGATTAGTTTTTGGCAAAGGTAGGCCCAGAGGTTTCGGAGATACAGAGCTAAATTTAAAAAAAATTGCAGTTTTTGAGAGAACTAAGCGTCCGATTTAAATGATTCAAAGAACTTTCTGCTTGTTTCAACAAAATAATTGATTTAGGAAAAAAAAAATTTTTTTCTAATTTTTTTTTCAAAAATTTTTTTTTTGTAATTTTGGACTAAAAATTCAAAAAATCACCCAGGCTAAGCACAGTCTAAGCGCCACTATGGTACAAATGTTTACGCAAGTGCGTTTAGACTGTTTATGTACTGGAGCACTTTTCAAATTTTGTGAAAATTATTGAAAAATGTGAAAATGCCGCCAAGCTAAGCACAGTATAAGTGAAAATGTCGCACAGAATTATTTGCAAATGCGTTTAGACTGTGACTATGCGGGAGCACTTTTTCAATTTTGTGTAAATTTCGGAGATCTAGTAAAAAAAAACTAAAAAAAAATAACATTTGGCGGTCAACAATAATCATTAGACATTAGACATATGCATATCAAATTATCATATATTTTATAAAGATTTTAACAATAAGTATAAATTTTGATAACATTCCTATGGGTTCCGTACCAGTGTTTATCCGTTAGACGACGACGCGGCGCTTACGCGCTTCGATATTTAGTCTCTATGCATTTAAAGCAGTACGATTGCTTTGAAAAAAAGTTCAGAATTTCCAAAATATTTCAAAATAAATTTTTCAACAAAAAGTAAGTTTCTGTCAAAAATTTATAGTTTCTCAAAAATCAATTTTATCAGAGTAAATTTTTTTCAAAAATGTTAATCTTTTTAAAAAAATAATTTCTGGTACGGGAAGTTCCAGCAATTTGCCTTAAGGCACGATGCCATGCGCCCCACTAGTTTATTATTAGTTTATTGGGTTATTGTACTATAAATTTTGAAAATGACGGAAGATATTAAAATGTATGCAGTGGTGGAATTTAATGAAACTAAAAACAATAAAAAACGGTAGAGTTAATACCAATTAGTGGGCTTAATAAGGATAGATCCAAGTGTTTATGGCTGCCCAAAAAAGATCAGAACAAGGTGTTGAAGTGGGCGAAACTTGATGTAGTACCTGACGAGGAGACATGGATAAAATATCCAATCAAAATTATTATCAAAGCTAGTGAGTATTTATGTGCATCAAATAATATAATTATCTCTCTCGAGGTATTATACAGTATTATCTCTCAAATGATATACAGACCACTGAAAATGAATCAAACATTGATAAAGATAGTGAGCCTGTTTTATTAAATTCTAAAAATGTCTCTTGCTTATTATCGCAAAAACGGCCTTTGAACAACAACAATAATAGAGACTATAATGCAAACGATGATTTAAATAACTCAGAACTCTCTGAAAGTGAAGAAATTACCCCCGCGGAGAATTTAGATATTGAAATTAGTGCAAAAGCTGCATTTGATAGTACAACGGCACAACCCAAAGGTTGTTCTTATTTTTTACAGTATTACATATTCTTATTTTTTACAGCAGATATCATATGATTCAATGGAATGATTTCAGTAGATATCAATGGAAAAATGATTCAAGCTTCTGAAATTACGTGTACGTAAATTCAAACAGTTCTCGAGAGATTTATGAGCCTTCAGAGAATAGCGACTAGAGTTATATAGACTGTAGCTCACAGTCTCCTGTAAAAAAAGGTGAAATTGTAAAAGTCACAAATTATTTAATTGATGACAATTTGAAGGCCTATACTGAAGTCCTCCAAAAATTTAACGTAAGGGGGCGTCCATTAATCACGTGAGGTTTTTAGGGGAAGAGGGTTTGACAAAAAATCACGAAATATCACGTGGGGGAGGGGGGTATGGTAAGATATCACGTGTATTTATTTTTTAACTGATTATTTTAAAAAAATTCAAACATTTTCAAAAAAAAAAAATCAAAAATTTTTGTTTTTTCACGTAACTAAAAATACACGTGATGTTTGGTGGGGAAGGGGGGGGTAATTTTGAATATCACCACGTATCACCAAGGGGGAGGGGGGGTCCAAAAATCCTTAAAAACTAGCTCACGTGATTAATAGACGCCCCCTAATGTTGGAACGTCTCAGTGTTATTTCTAATACCAATATGACTAATATAAAATTATTTTTAATGAAAATTCGACGCCAAGACAGTTTTGAAAGATTAAGTGAACAGTTCGGAATGAGTGTAAGCAACGCTAGCATTATTTTTAATAAAGCAATTCCGGTATTGACACTTTTTTTAAAAAAGCTTGTTTACATGCCTGAGCTTGATAATATAAAAAGAATACTACCGATAGCATTTAGATCTTCGTATAGTCATGTGGTAGCTACAGGCGGTCCTCGACTTACGTCGTTTCAATTTACGTCGTTTCAAGTTACGTCAAACAATGTTTTGACACTATTCCTCAAGCATACGTCATTAGTTTCGATTTCCGGCATATCGGAGAATTCACTTGTCGCAAGGTCAATGTCCGTGAGGGGCGCGGGCGGAGCGCGGTGTCGTCTCGTGCGGGGAATACCCCGCAAATGTCGCTGATTTTGTTTAGTACATTCAGGGACAACGGACAATCAAGACGTAATAAATTAGTTTTTTTGCATCTTTGACAGTTTTTGTGTTTACATACATATTTAGGTGAATTTTAAACAATGCCACCTAAACAAGACAGTAATAATAAAGTGAACAAGAGAGTAAGAAAGTCAATTACAATGGAGGTTAAATCTAAGATTTTAAAACTCAAAGATCGCGGTTATTCGACTTCATCTATTGGACGAGAACTTAATTTATCACGCACTACGGTACAAACAATAATGAAAGATAAAGAAAAACTCTTAACAGCTCTTCCTTCCGTCTCTTCAAACAGCACTATTATACGCAAAAGGAATGCTTTAATTTATGAAATGGAAAAACTGTTGTACAGTTGGATTCAAGATCAAACCCAGCGACGGGTTCCTCTAAGTTTGGCTATTATACAAAATAAGGCGCTGAGTATCATCAACACACTGCAAAATAAACGTGGCGAGAATAATAGTGACGAAACAAAATGTTTTTCTGCCAGTCGCGGATGGTTCATGCGCTTTAAAACGAGATATTCGTTACATAACATTCGAGAAGCTGCTAGTGCCGATCATGTGGCTGCTCAGAGTTTTTCTGGATTATTAAAGGAAATTATCGAAAGTGGAGACTATTCGCATAAACAAATTTTTAACGTGGACGAAACTGGTTTGTTTTGGAAAAAAATGCCCTCTCGTACTTTTATATCACAGGAAGAAAAGTCTATGCCTGGATTTAAAGCGGCTAAAGATCGTTTGACGTTGTTATTGGGTTCGAATGTTGAAGGTGATCTTAAATTGAAACCCCTTTTAGTTTATAGGTCTGAAAATCCTCGAGCTCTCAAAAATTACGTCAAGAGTACTCTTCCAGTTATATGGAAGGCTAATCCAAAGGCATGGGTTACATCAATAGTTTTTGAAGAATGGTTTACTAAGCATTTTATACCTGAAGTGAAACAGTACTGTTCAAACAATAATTTGGCTTATAAAGCTTTACTTATTTTGGACAATGCTCCCGGCCATCCTGTGCGTATTGCCGATATTCATCCTCAAATCAAAGTCGTGTTCCTGCCTCCCAACACCACTTCGTTGTTACAGCCGATGGATCAAGGAGTTATCGCGTCTTTTAAGGCCTATTATCTCAGGAGAACTTTTTCACAGGCTGTAAAGGCTAATGAAAATGATGGCATGGAGCTGAGAGATTTTTGGTTATAAGTTATAATATCCTGCAATGCGTAAAAAATATTGCTACTTCGTGGGATGAGGTGACACCTAACAATTTAAAAGGAGTGTGGAAAAAGTTACGCCCATTTTTTTTGAGCCATTGAAAGTTCAACATCTACAGATCAACCAAATGTCGATGAGATCACAACTGACATTGTTCATTTGGCTAACCGTTTCCCTGACATTGCAGTTACTACTGATGATATTGATGATCTGTTAAGCTCACATTCGCAAGAACTGACTGATGAAGATCTTATTGAATTGGAGGCACAAGTACAAAAGGAAGCACTCGAGTCACAAGAAATAGCTTCTTCTATTAGTGACTCTGAAAAAGAACTTACACTAAAAAAACTTTCCGTAGCCTTTGCAAATTTGAAGAATGCCATGAAAATTTTTGAAGAAAATGATCCTAATTTTGAAAGAAGTTTTAACGTTAATAACAAAATTTGTGCAGCCTATCACTGTTACCAAGATCTGTATGATAGCAAGAAGAAAGAAGCCAACAATCTAGAATTGATAGTTTCTTTAAGCCAAAAGTTTAATTTATTATTTATCATTACATATGTATAAGTTTTATAATTATTATTAAAATTAATAACACACAAATACCAAAAATAACTAGCTATTTCATAAGTGCATAATATATAATTATTTTAAGAACTTACTTTTAATAATAAAGTACGTCCTTTGTTATAAATGCAGTTTTTTTTATTATTTCGAGTCCGTGTGGAACCTAACCCTTGAGTTTTACATGTAAACATATGAAAAAATATGTCTCGACTTACGTCGTTTCGATTTACGTCGCGTATTTCGAGAACCTAACATGCCGTAAGTACGAGGACTGCCTGTATTATTGATGCATTTGAGATTCAAATCGAGCAACCTAGTGATCCAGAGCATCAATCATTAACTTGGTCAGAGTACAAAAAGTGTAATACATTAAAATATTTAATATCTTGCACACCGGATGGCTTTATCAATTTCATCTCAAAAGGATTTATAGGGCGAATTTCAGATGAATTGTTATTTCAGGAAAGCGAAATAGTAGAAGAGTTACCCGAAGGTTGTGCTGTAATGGCTGATCCAGGATTCAAGAATATTGTTCAGCTTCTTGACAATAAAAATATTGAATTAATTCGACCACCTTCAGTGTTTTACAAGGCAAACGAATCGCTGCTAGACGTATTCATATAGAACGCGTGATTGGACGAATGAGAGAGTTTGATTTTCTCAAACCTCATACGGTTGTTAATCATAATATGTTACCTTTAACAGACTATATTGTTATCATCGCAGCAGCACTAGTGAATTTACAAATACCTATAATTTCAAGTTAAATTTAAGAACATTTTCATGACAAAAGAAATGGCTAAATGGCTACCATAAATATATCAATATTAGGAACATTATCAGAATTTGCTTCTATAAATCCTGTATCACACATAGTTGAACTAAATTAACTTCAACAAATCGTTTTTAAAGGAAAATTTAACACGTGTTTATCAAGTTCCGTAAAATATAGCCGTAAGCACTGCGCCAATAGAGTAACGGCACTGCGCTGTTATGAGGTTGCAATTACAATCTGACGTCACAGGCACGGTAGCCAATCGTGGCACGTTAACGGTCACATGACTAATTTTTGAATTTAATCAATTTTTAAACGCTCATAACTAATTGAAAAAAACTTTTTTCTCTTTTTTCTTTCACATATCAATAAATTTAATAATGTAGTTGTAAAGCGCATAAAAATAAATGAATAATTTTTTTTTCAAATTCCCATTTGTGAGAAATAACATAATCACGATTACTTATTGTACAATTTCTAGATATCCAGAACTATGGCCAATTGGCGCTATTTTTACAAAACACAATTTGTCTCGAAATGACAAATTTAAAAAAAAATAATCTTGAATTATACCTTGCTGTACATAATTTAACAGCAGCTATCATCACCGCAACACCAGTAATATGAAATATGTGCTATGCGTATTTTTTTGATAAATATGGAGCAACTGAAAAACACCATTCTTGTTTTGCACATACTATTAATTTAATTGCAGATAAGGCACTTGCTGATCCTGATGTTATAAATTTTGTTAAAAAAGTAAGAAACTTTGTCAAATGTTTTAGAACAAGTGTTGTAGCTTCAGATAAGCTGAAAAAGGCTTAATGTGAAAGTTCGCATAAGCTTTAAAGTTCATATTAGATGTAAAAATAAGGCAGAATTCGTGTTACTACATGCTAGAGAGATTTTTAAAATTAGCTTCATATGTCGCACAAATTACAATCAGTGATGCAAATGCTCCCGGTATTGTATTAGCGGCTGAAGTTGAAGTAGAGAATTATCTAATCTACTGCAGCCGTTGGAGTACATAAATAAATAATTATGCACTCAATACTATGTTACGGTGTCGAACGTTTTATCTTTAGTTGATTTATACCAAAATCGCGCCTTTGTGTCAAATTAAAACAAGCTTTAATTGACACTGCAAGCAGACGGTTTTCGAATCTAGAAAAAAAAATTAGCAATGGCTATAGCCACACTACTAGATTCACGCTTTTAAAATTTGCATTTTAAGAACACCAATGCTGCCTTAAATGCAATAAATGCATTGAAAAATCAAATTTGTTTGAACAGTTCTACTACAAGTTTAGATATTGATGTTACGCAATAGCAATGACATTGGGGCTATAGCAATAGCTATAGCCACATTACTAGATCCACGCTTTCAAAACTTGCATTTTAAGTACACCAACGCTGCCTTAAATGCAGTAAATGCATTGAAAAATCAAATTTGTTTCAACAATTCTTCTACAAGTTTATATATTGATGTCACGCAATACCAATGACATTGAGGCTATAGCAATGGCTATAGCCACATTACTAGATCCACGCTTTCAAAACTTGCATTTTATTTTAAGTACACCAATGCCGACTTAAATGCAATAAATGCATTGAAAAATCAAATTTGTTTGAACAGTTCTACTACAAGTTTAGATATTGATATCACGCCAGACAGTTTTGACTTTTGGCAGTTACATAAGAAAATAGCGCCAGACAAAAAAGAGTGACGAAATAGATTTATACTTAAACTAGTACAGACGTTGTTCTGTACCCATGCCTAAAAACTCCAATTTTTTCAATAACCTATACTGATATTTACCTTTTAGTTAAAAATAATCATTGTTTTTACACTACAATCTATACCGAAATGTATGTACAATAGTGTGAGTAAGTACAAAAATGGCCAGTCTCAATTTCTACACTTAAATTTCAATTATATAGTTAAAACATATATCAAACAGACAAATATCGAAATATAATCATTAACATTGTAGGTGTACCTTGATCTCCGTCGTCTTTCGAACTATTCAGATTGGGGAAATTTAATCCGCTAAGGACTAAGCCAAAGCCACTAAAAATTGTATTCAAAGACAATCTATGATAATCTAGAAAAAATTTGCTTAACTGCAGAAAAAGACTAGGCCAATTTCAAAAATCTCAATATCACCGGGACTGAAATGATGAAATGGTGAAATGGTGAGAAAAATCTTAAAATTAATAATATCAATGGCGACCACAGATTATAGCTTTAAACTAACTTTGCGTACAGATAGTAATGTCATTACATGTTATTATCAGGATGTTCGCGGACTAAATACTAAAACCTCTTATTGGAAATGCTCAATTCATATTTTGCTTGGTTTTTACAGGATTCTATAAATATCTAGACGAGAAATGTCTTCCTGATAAACATAGATTCCGTAATAGTAATAATAAAATTTATATATGTGTTTGATGGTTAGATTTTAAAAAACATTATTTTAGAACTTGATATGTCGATTCGCAGAAGTGATGTGAAGGCAGGGGCATACTATATTAGAATATTAATCTCATTTCAGGTAGATAAATACAAGTTGTTTAATAATTAATTCATTATTAATTTTAAATGATGTAATTGTGTATTTAAATCAGGTACTCTATCTATTTTCTAATGATTTATATATTTTTTATGCTTGTTTTTTTAGCTTCTTCAAGCATTATGGAATTTAATAAATTAGAGGTGTCTCCTTTATGCCAATTACAGAATCACGACAATAATCTGCAACAAGGCCAAGTAATTATAACTTTATATACTTTAATAATTAATACTTTTTGCAGAAAATTACTGATAAGTAAATCTTATCTTTGATGACATAAGGAACGTTGAGGCAGAATTCTGTGAGGGCAATAATGTTGATCTCTTGATTGTACAAAAGCAAAGTGAATAACTTACCCATCAATAATGAAGAAGTTTCATCGACTGACAGCATTTGTATTAACTGTATCATTGGGTGAAACAAAATAACAATACAAAAGAATAAAGTTAATAAATTATTAAAAATAATGGACAAATATTTTGATGAGAACTTACCGGAAGATGTCCAGACTTTGGTACGTATAATAGAAAATTGTGAGCCTGACATTGTGACAGGTCAAGATATTCATAATGGCACTCAAGCTACTACCTCTGCATGAGGATAGTTTTTGGAACATCAAGAAATCCAGTAAATCTACACTATATATCAAACAAAATACTACATGAGGCAATAAAAGTTCCGGAAATTATGGAATTAATAAATAAAATCTCAAAATTCTTTTTTTCAAAATGTTTAGTGAATAATAACACAACAATTAATGTGATAGGTTCTGTGACAAAAGATATGTTCTGGTATTCTAACTATGTTCTACCTAGTTTTATAAAAGATCTTTAGTGAAAATAAATATTACAGTTTTAGGTTTTCAAAAGTTTTCCACCACATTTATGTTTTTGTTAGTGTTGTATTGTCCTTAAATATATTGTTTGTGGTTTTTGTGATATTTTTGCCACATGATAAATATTATTTAGATTAAAGTAATAGTTAAGTGAATAGTTTAAATAATTGTTTTGTTATCTTCAAATGAAGATAGATGATATTCATGTTGAAAATTTATAGATTGTATATATTTTTTTTTATATTAAATGTAATAATAAATCTTAAAAAAAACTAACTACCTCTGCCCTTGAGGATAAGCTGCAATCGTTAGTGATTTCAGATGAAGACGAGCGAAACCAAGTCATTACATTTCCGTTAAAGAATATGAAACGAATAGATGAATTGGAAGAAAATTTAAAAGAGGAAAACTTCGCATCAGGCTTGATACATGAGCTGGCCCCTGAAAATCAGTATAATGATAAGGCCACAATTCGCGCCCTAATGCAAAAAATATTAATAAAAGACCAGGTAAATAAATTTACTGCAAAAGGGAAAAAAGAAAAACTAAATTTTTCGGTCCTACGACTATGCGATGTTGTAATCCAAGCTATCCAAATAAACTTCGGAAGATTAACAAAGTACAATATTCTGATGCATTTAGGTATCTTTTCAGTTAGAAGATGGGGGACAAAAAACATCAGCAAAGAGTTTTACAGTACCCCTAAGATTGTCAAGTGCGGGTTAAAACAGTGATCTATTTTGACACCAGTTTCCCGCCAAGCCATTTCTTTATAATAATTCCAGCAATAATAATTGATTTATCAATTATGATATTACAACTTCAATGATACTATGATTTTACAAACTTCTCTAATGTTATAAAAAGCAAATTCTTTAAAAAGTTTAAAATAATCCATTGTGAAATGCATTTGATATTTTTAATTACCGGAGATAATAAGACAAAAATATTATTAATGTTTATAAATGCAATAAATAATTTGTCGGAGATAAAAATGAATAAGAACTAGAGAAAGAGGTTCCAGAAACAGCCGTATGGTTATAGAAACCAAATGACAACGTAGCATGATGTAATAAAATAAAATTAATCAAAATAAAAATCCATTAATAATCTTGACAGCCGATCATGAATTTTCAATAAAAATTGACAAAGTGAAAACTAATTTTTAATTCTAAATTTGTCTAATTAAAACAAAGCATTGCGATGGCCCTAGCGGGTGTTGACGCAATGTGATTTCTGCCCAGTGCTCTGAATGTCAACGTGAAGAAATTCAAGCAAGCGCGGGTAAACGGCGGGAGTAGGGGAGCATTGGGCAGTCGGGAGGTTTGGGACCCCCTCATTTCTCCAAAACTGTCATAGATATTTTTTGTTTTCTACCACAGCACTATACTTTATTCACTAGCAACACCGCTTATCTAAAGTGTCAGCTGTCATTTCACTTGGTTGTCAAGTTACATGCGCGTAACGGTTTGCTGCGTACAGAAGTAAATATTTTATTTGTGATTTGATGTAACTTATCAAAGAAATCTGCAAAACGGGTAAGTATCTGTGTTATCTTTTTCTTTTGTGTTTAATGAATATTATATTTGCCAGTAAATTAGGTTTCTACATTTGATAAAAATAATCTTATTCTAATCTATTTGAAAAGTGAGGTTATGGAGAGCATTGGGCACGCAGGTAGGAGGGAGGTTTGGGCATGCCCAATGCTCCCTCTGTTTTTAGTGTATTTTGGTGTCTTTTTGCTATGCCTATTGGATTGAGTGGTTAATCATTTCTTTTTAGGACAATGCCGTTTTCATTTAAAAAGAAAAATAAGCGACGTGAAATCCCTAAAGATATTATTTTGCGCGCATTGGAAGAAGTTTCCAAAGGTGCTAAAATTAAAAGTACTGCGAATAAATATGACATACCAAGATCTAACCTTCAAAGGTATATCAAGCAGGGTGGTGTCGTAAAAGATAATTCTTGTAAATTTATATCGTCTCAAATATTCACAAAAGATGAAGAAAAGAAAATTTCGGAATATCTTGTAACATCTTTTAAACTAACTAAACCATGGACTATCAAAACTGAAAACACGCGAATTGGTTTATGAATACGCCACTGCCATTAAAAAGAAAATACAAATAACTGGACAGAGAAGAAACTTGCATCCAAGACTAGATAAGGGGATTTTTTAAAAGACAGCCTCAACTTTCGATAAGGACACCAGAGGCTACCAGTCTGTCACGGGCCACAAGCTTCTATAAGACAAAT
>NW_020539859.1:0-19376 GCF_003426905.1 Ctenocephalides felis
TGTGTGTGTGTACGGATACAAATTTCGTCGACGATTTCGGGAGACAGATCAATCGATTTGAATAATTCAAAAACATTCAATTCGTATTGATAAGAAGACGTGCTGGTTAGTTTTTAGCAAAGGCAGATTTAGCCGTTCCGAAGATACGGGGCAAAATGTGCCAAAAACGATAACTCAGTTTTTAAGAGAACGGTGGGTCCGATTTTAATAATTCAAAAAACATTTCACTTTTATTGACAAGGTAAAAAACTGATTAAATTTTTGGGAAGGCAGGTCTAGCGGTTATGGACTTTCAGAAACATTTTTAAAAAATGCCTTTTGACTGTCAAGAATTATCATTAGACATATGCACATCAAATTATCAGATATTTTCCTAAAAATCCATTATGAGTATAAATAGAATATTGAGAACCATCTGCCTGAAGACTCATATGCTCATACTAGGTAATGTAAACATTACCATAATATTAACTAATAATTTAATTTGATCATATATTTTTTTGAATTTGAGTAAATCCAACACCAAATTTAACAAAAAAGTCTACGACTAATAAAGAAAATCCGTTACAGTTTGCGTTGATGGGGTAGTTTAATCTCGCCGGTGCTCAAGGCACAGAAGACAGAATTTCGCGAAATAAGTTCAAGAAACCTTATCTCTCAGCAGACAGGAGCAGTTCACCTCGCAGGATGTCTTCGTTGAATAAACGACACGAGAAAGGAATTCCTTGTCGAGACCAGGATGGTAAATTGAGATGATAAAGGAATATCAGCGTACGTCGAGTATTCTACGTGAGAACGACAACGGGTTAATAGAAGAGCCGGTAGACTAATAAAAAAAATCGATAAAAAGTGAAATGATGAATAGTAAAAATGTATTTTACATTTTTTTTATTACTATGAATATCAAACGTTTATATCAATTTGAAATTTTAGTGAGGGACTCAATAAAATCAGTGGTCAAGGTTTGCGACTGCCATGCGGAGGTCCGGTGGAGATAATAGATATAATTTTGGTTCGAGAGTACTAAATAAAAAGTAATAATTTAAGATGGTAGAATGTAAACTGAGTAAAAATATACATAAGGTATATACTTCAGATAACAAGATAATAAATGAATAATCATATTCCTATAATGACTGACTAACACATTTTCATTACGGGTAACTTCAGAAGAGTTTATTTGGAAATTGTGTATTTACAAAGTTAAAGTTTGAAAGAAAATCATTTTTGTGCATTGGTTACATTTATAAAGAGAGAATTAAATATTTAATAGTTGATAAAGTTATTCTAATATTAAATTTTGAGCTGGATGAAAGAGTGTAACTAAGAATTTGCTTCCATTTCTTGAACAACCTGCTTTTTTACGAATTTTTTTATCGAATATCTGCATCCACTCTTAGAACATTCATATTCACTATTATCCAAACAGTATTGAATTATAAAAGTTTCCAGAAATGTTTATGATTATTTGATCAAAATTAAAAACAAAAATAAAAAATATGAATTGATCTGTAATGATTTATAATATCAATTTTTTATCGGCTCTCATACTAATCCACTGTCTGAAGGATTACAGTAGATTCCTTCACCGCTGCCTGTTGGAAATGTAATAATGCACATTTTATGGATTGAAAATTTGCATCAAAATACTGGGCAGTCTTATCATAAACTATTAGACGCATACAGCTTCTTGAAAATAATAATAAATGTCATATTAAAAGACCAAAAGTGAGACGCAATGTAAGATTTCAAAGACATTCACTTACAAACTACATACTCGTAATTGAACCATTAGAATGATATTGGATTTAAAATAAACAGTTGATGATGATAAATTTGAAATAAATGTTTTATTATGTTTTTTATTTAGTTTCAAAAATAATCAGAATAATATATGATGTCTACAAGCAATCGTAATGCAATTTTAATCAAGTGTTATTAAAATGCAACTTAGTAGTTGGCCAATGCCTAAACGTTAAGTTGACCAGCCTCATATATAATTTTATTTCAACATTTCAAAAGAAAATAACTTTTTGTAATAAATTCTTATTTTCATTTCCAAGTATACAGTTGCAAAGTATAAATTTAGAAATTATATACATTTCTTCAAATATCATGCCAAATCAATAAACTCGAACTAATCGACAGCAGCCATTTGAAATTTTATAAAATGCTTTTAAATATCACAAATTGATATAGATTTTATTTTAAGTTGTATAGATTTTACATCGACCGCTTTCATAAAAAATGTATAACACGTAATAATAAACTATATCTACTATAAAAAATTAACAACCTAAACCTCTATAAAACACCGGAGGATGTTACTACTGAACCCAATTTTAATTTATGACGTTTCTGACACATCATTATTGGTCGAGTGGCGTTTTCAAAAAGCATATAAAATATTTCAGTGCTTTTTAGAGGATGAAAGAATATAAAACCTCTGATGTCGCAGAGATACGTATAATAATAACAAAGCAAAGATATCCTTGCTGAAAGGCGTTAAAGATATCGTAAAGAATTTCTTGTATTACCCAAGGGAAAAGAGCGCTATTCATGGCGCAGAGCTATTTAACTTAATTCTATGCGAAAGATCCTAGTTCTGCTCGTAGTGAATGATACAAAAAAAAATCCTCTTTTTGAATTATGAGAAAGTATCTGATCTGTACAAAGTCTATATCCATCATTAACATACATAATACAGTACTGTAAAATAAACTAGTTGGATGTACGGCATCGTGTCTTAAGGAAAATTCCTGGAACTTCCCGTACCGTAACGAAATGTTCGAGGAATACTGAATGTTTTGAAATAGATCATTATTAATATTCTAACATTGTCTAATATTTATAAGAATTATATAAACTAAATTGCAAAGTTGAAATTATTTGTTCAAAGTATATTAGAACTTGAACTAGAATGATTTTCGATATACAAAAAATTTTTTTTTTGAAAAAAAAAATTGAAAAAAAAAGTTAAAACAAATTTTTTTTTCGAAAATCAATTATTTTGTTAAGACGAGCAGAAAGTTCTTTGAATCTTTTAAATTGGACACTTAGTTCTCTCAAAAACTGCCTTTGAAATGGCTGGGCCTGCCTTTGCCAAAATCTGATAAACATTTCTCCCAATCATTACTAATTGAATGTTTTTTAGAACATTCAAAACGGATGCCTCAAAAACTCTATTTCTATTTTCTGCACTCTTTGCTCTTGATCTCCGTAAATGCTAGACCTACCTTTGTCAAAAACTAATCAGCTCATCTCCCTATCAATACGAATGTAATGTTTTTGAACCACTCAAATCGGTTGATCTGTGCGCCCGAAAACGTGATTGGAAATTTGTATTCATACATACATACACACACACACATCCATTTTTACTGAGGTATGCCAAAATGTTCAGAAACCTTTAAAACATCGAGAAATTATTTAAGTAAAAATTTTCAATTTCGATTTTCGACCCATTACATGCTCTAAAAAAAATATATATTTTCTTAGTTGACACATTTAAAATATTTTAAAATGTATAAGTCGGACAAAAATCCTAAAAGTAAAAAAAAAATAAAAAGAAATTTTTAAATTATTATTTTTTATTTATTTACTGTCGACGTTTCGGAACTAGGTACGTTCCATCTTCAGGATATCTGTCAAGAAACATGATCTTGATAAGATTTAAACAAACTATATATATTTAAGAAAAGTAGATAATGGTGGATTTTTTATATAAAATGAATAAAATTGTGGAAGAGATGAAAAATATGACAATATAATCAAAATGAGAATATTAAAAATAAATGAGTGGATTATATAACAAAATATTAAAAATGTTAGTTAACAAAAAAAAGTTTAAGTTTTATATGTCTGTCAAGTGTTTCTCCTTAAAATTCATTCGTTCAATAATCAGGTTGTTAACAAATATTTATTACAAGAAAATTATACTTTTTGTCACAAAATAAACTAAAAAAAAACAGAAAAAAATTGAAATACAAAATTTGTTCTTCGTCTGAGTTTTTATTGATAAAATCATTTTTAGTGAAAAAAATATTAGTTTATAATCAATCATACAGGTAATTATTTCTGATTTTTCTCTCCTATTTTTTTCACTTTTTAATTTCTAACATTTCTAATATTTTAAAATATTTTCTTATTAAATAATCAGAAAAATTATAAACAATAATCATTTCAATAAATCAGTCCGTTTATTCTATTGCAAATGGTTTTTAATCAAGTTAAAAATATTTTTCAACACGTTTTGTGCACTAACAATGCACAAATATAATAAAACATTTGATGGCGAGTTGAAATTTTCAACTTTAATTTTCTATGTTTTCCTTTGATAGATAAATACGACGTCACTTACGAAAATCCTTACAATTGATGTTAGATGAATCTGTTTCATTCGCACCTCCTTAAGTTTACATTATGCCTCTCACTCGCAAGTATCTCGAATTTCACTTATATCAAGAAGCAACAAATCACTCCTTTGGCAGATCGTATCTTGAATTTTTGTTTTATTATAATAGAACAACTATTTTCTTGTACCTATACGCCATGCAACTTGATCTTGTTACATATACACCTTGTTGATACCAGATTTAACATCTTGGATTTATTAAATCCATACCGAACCAAATTCCTCCCTGGATTTTTTCGTCCTCGATCTACAATACACCCTTAGCTCTCCCTACCCTGTAGAGGGTGATATGTATTAGAACGAATAGATGATGTGTCCTTTTCGTAACACGAATTTTTGACTAATTTTAGAATAACTATTTTCTCATACCGATGCATCAAGCAACTTGCTCTTTTTGCTTGCATTTATTATTTCTACACCGAACTAAATTCCTCCCTGGATTTTTTGTCCTCGATCTACAATATACCCTTAGCTCTCCTCACTTTGTGGGGGTGAGATGTATCAAAACGAATAGATGATGAGCCCTTTTCGTAATACGAATTTTTATTTATTTATATAGAACAACTATTTTACTTATACCGATACGTCATACAACTTGCTGTTCTTATATTTATTCAAACTATACTAAACCAAATTCCTCCCTGGATTTTTTCGTCCTCGATCTACAACGCACCCTTGGCTCTCCTCACCCTGTGGGGGGTGAGATGTATCAGAACGAATAGATGATGTGTCCTTTTCGTAACACTGTTTTGATTACGTTAACCTTTCCCAGGAATCCTTTTGACACGGAGGCCGTTCGCATGGCCTCCTCTCTTCTCGATCTGAAATTCAAATTTTGCTCCGTCGATGAAAGGTGTGATAAATTGTATACCGTTGCCGTTGCGTTGCCGCGTTTGTTGTAAATATGAAATACATGATAAAATGTTGTTCAATTTTGAAATGGATGGAATATGAATTAGATTTTTCGACTGCCACTGGGTTCATTTGATTTTTGACATGTATATCTATCCAGATGAGAGTAGAATGATAGGTATATAAAAGTAATGATTTTTATGATTTTTGTTTAGTTGTTGAAATTTAATTATGCTGCATATAGAGATCAGAGGATTATTGAAATGTACAATTAACAATAAAACGAGTTTGTACAGCAGTTCCATTTGATGTGCAGTAACATTGTTAAGGAATTGGCCTATTGGCAGACGCTTTAGTTTTGTGTATATTATAATGACAATAGGTTAGTTTGTCGCCCCACCATTTATAATTAAAGATTTATAAGTACATTAGAGTTTAGGCACAGGACATGACCGTACGTAGGTACAGTCATGCCTTCACACTTGTAATCATAATTAGATAAATTAAATAAGATAAAAGTACATTCTGTATTATTCGTGAAGTTAGTGATATCAGTTTGCACAGGTAATTACAGGGTTTTCATAGATGTCGGGTTAAGGAGTTGGACTAACCCTTTCGTAATGGTGTTGCAATGCTAAAATATAATATTTGGGAGTCATTGCAATCCCCTAGAAGGGGGATATATATATATATTTTTGCAAAAAATGATTTTCTGAGAGCTCTAAAGCAGACTATCCCTCTAAGATAATCATCAAAAGCAAATTTAGTGCATAGTGTCTAATAATTTATTTGTAAATAAATAAAAGCAATATAAAGTAAAATAATCTATTGGATGTCTTATATACTTGGTATTTGTAGTCGGGGTGTTTGTTGATGTATGTCAAACTTGATTCTTGAAGTAGAATCGGCACATTCGCTAATGTCTTCCCGCTCTTCATTTAATTTATCTAACTTTTTCTTCTTTTTGTTGGTTGGATAATATCATCACATTCATCACTATCTTCGGTGTGAATAGTAATTTCGTAAAATTTATCTGTATAAATGTCTATTTGAAACTCATCTTCACTACTGCTTAATTCACAAAATTTATCAGTCGTTTTGCCATATTTAAAAGCGCTCGGTTGTTTTAAATATTAAAAAAAGACTATATAGCAAAGAAAAAGGCTAAAAATACTACTAAAATAACTTAAAATTATTTTCAAAATACAACCCTGTTTATCGCTGCTATATGTAATTTATTCAACTTTTTGATGCAAACTGGTGGATGGACTGGAGGTGGACAGCCGTCCCCAAAGTGTTAAAGTAGATTTATAATCAAAGATATACTTGTAAATGTAAATAATTTTGTATGGGTACTGCATATAAAAGCAAAAATGCACAGATACTTTTAATAAGGTAGTAGTTGTTATGAGATTGACCCGATTTACATATTAGATCAGTAAGCGTTATTGACAAAAATGTAAAATAAGAAAAGAAAAAAAAAACAATTTTGTCACTTACATAAACATATTTGTCCTCAAATAAATAAATAAATAGCAAATACTTTCCAAGAGGAAAAATAGATAAATAAGGCAAGCGTGATATCGCAAGTGAAACAGCACTCGAGAGTAGGAGCTCATGTTGTTACACGAGGAACAAATAATTTCTCGTCAGCGATTTTCCAGACGTTTGAGTCTGAAACATGAGCTCAAAGCACTACGCTGCTTATTAATTTTTCTCATACAAAGTCGCTAGGCGATGCGTAGTTTGTCATATTCATCTTCTTTCCCTGATATCAGAGCGAGTCTTGTGCGTACTCGAGAAAATGATTTATTAGATGAGGGTAGTGCTGAGAAATATTTATATACTAGGGTAATAATAATATTCGAATATTAACTACCCTTGTATCGTGGAATGAGAGGGTTGTGGATGTTAATTTCTGTTTTGGAGAACGGAAGACACAGCTAGTGCAAATGGGTAAAATCAAGAGCCTCGAAAGTTTAAGGTGCAATCTGGTATTAAGCAATATTGAGGTTTTAAACCCTGAAAAAAGATTCAAACAGATCTATCGTAAAGAAAAAAGACAACTTGTTTAATGGATACAAAAAAAGTTTTTTCGGGTTGCCTTTTAAGAAAATTAAAAAGTAGAAAATTGCAATGAAAGATGTTTGAGAACAGATGTTATTGGCGTTCAAATTATTATAAATTATGACCCAGTACTTACGCAAGAAACTTTGCTTTCACAAACTTCTACATATGTGTAAATAATGGTTTTAGTTAATAATAATTTTGTTCGTGTAAGTTCAATAAAAATTTTGGACTAAAAATGCATATTTTTTGGAATTTTTTTCTGCATATCTGAAATCCCTGGCTCTGTCTTTTCACTACGTGTACGAGTAAATGCTGTTTGAATCATCAAAATTGAAAGCTCTGTTCTCTAAAAACTGAATCATCATTTTATCCATTGTGCTCCGTATCTCCAGAACGGCTAGACCTGCCTTTTTCTATAACTAATCGTATCATAGTCACCAGAAATAAATCGTGCCAAATATCCAAATATATGCATGCATACAAACCGTGCACACACATAATTTTTTTCGAAAGTATGCCAAAATATTCTGAAGCCTAGTCTTTTTCTCTGTGTATTCAAAACCGCTGACTCTATCTTCACAACAATTAAATCAATTCTTCATTACGTGGATAAAAAACTGTTTTTTGAGTAATCATAATTGTAAGCTTTGTTCTGTAAACCATTGAATCATTACATTTCCAATTATGCTCAGTATCTCCAGAACAAATAAATCTGCCTTTCTCTAAAACTAATCGTATTATTGTCAATAGGAACCGCATATTTTTCGAATTATTTAAGTCAGTTAATTTGTGCTTTAGTTAATATATAAATTTTTTCTACTGTGTGCCAAAATACTTTAAAGATTTTAAAACGTAAAAAACTCAAAAAAAATATTTTCAAATTTTCCAGTTATTTATTATATTCATAAAAAAATCTTTTTATCAATTTATTAAAAATATTTTTTTTTCTTATGCATCTAGCAAGTGAGATGCATAAAAAAGTATGCGTTGTAAAAAAATATCATTTTCGATCTAGCTTTCGACCCACTTCAATTCAATTCAAGATGGTGTAAAATTAAAGTGCAATAAAAAACTTCGAATTGTCTTATATTTCCCAAAACATGATACTTTCTAGAATGTTCGAGTGTAATTAAAAAGTTGTTTTTTGCTTCCTTAAGCCTTTCCAGGATTTTTAACGAGATATCAATGTACATGCTCATCTTTTCTCGCTTTTGTGCCAACATATTTGATTTATTTCATACAGCATGAAATATGGATATTTGCTGACCAGATTTTGGTAATTAATCATATCATTAGTGGTGAAATCAGTGGTGTAACAATATGTCCAGTTTACACAAGCTGCGTAATTACAACTACACAAGATTCAGTGTGTGAATATGGATTGTTTATTAGTTAGTTATAGAGTTATATAGATTTGTTTGAAACATTATTATTGAAACATAATATGTACAAATTTATATATATATCTATATATATATATATGTGTGTGTGTATACATATATATTTAGCTTTCTGTTTGCATTTTTGTAAAATCTTTCTAAAAATATGTCTAATCCTTTATGAAATTACCCAATTTGCTGGTAACTAGCATGCTCTGTTTGGTGTGATTATAGGGTTAAACGTACAAGTTTATAATTTCGTCGAAATGTTCACACTTGAACAGCAAAAGGCAACCCAATGGTTGTCTTCTCTGATATTCCTAGTCCCAATCCGATAGCTCTAACCACTAACCTACGAGCAAATTTATAATTCTTTGTACAGAAACTTCAAACCGCACTACAAAAACTTACAATTTATCAAATATACATAGTCTTTTTAAAATTTACACAAAATTTAAAACCCACTAATTAGTGCACCTATCTTAAAAAAAAAGAATCTACAATAAAATAATAAAAATAAAATTGCCTTCTCAATTATAAATAATTATGATAGAGAAAACAAAGCTACCCAACTTGGGTTGTCTATTCTCTTTGTGCAGGAATGCAAATGCACTACAAAATCTCAAAATTTTCGATATATATATATATATATATATATATATATATATAGTCTTCTTAAAATTTACACAAAAATTTTTTACCCACTAATAAGTGTAGCCATTTTATTTAATATAAAGAGAATAACGATCCACAATAAAATAATAAAAATAAAAATACCTTCTCAATTATAAATAAGAACAGCTTCTTAATTATAAATAGAAAACAAAGTAGTAAATTAATTGCAAATAGTATTTGTTACCAGAAAAAAAGGAAAATAAATATAATATCCTTGTAGAAATACCTTATATTAATTCCAATGTTCAAAATAAAATACTTTGTTCTTTATGAAACTATAATGATGCAAAAAATATCAAGTTATAACTATAATTAATACATATAAATAAAGAAAGTCAATAATTATATACTAATTAGATATTTTAAAATGTAGCAATTAGTTATGTATTGATTCTGATTTATGTAATGAAACTAATAATACTATTTGTTCCTCATGAAATAAAAATCCTTTTATTTATTCGCTTTAGAACATGATTTTTTTATTTGAATTACGGTTTAATTCTCAATGCGTGTTTACAAATTAGCTGCACGAGCACGAATTCTTGTTTACTAAACAAATATGAGAGTATTTTGTACCGAGTTCAGTGGTGGTGAAAGAGAGGTCCTTGGGCTTATAGAGGTCGAAAAAATAAAAAAATTCTATGATAAATTTAGCTGTCAAATAAATATTAATTCATAATTAAAGACCTGCTTTGAATTAAAAATTAGAGCTGTGGGATTCGAATCAGAGATCCAGGTTCTAGCAACCTGATGTCAAGCAGCAGTGACATCAATTTTCACTTGAATTTTTCTATATAAGATATGTTTGTGAATAAAAATTAGCTCTTACCCGACATTTTTGCAGCAATAAATATCATCAGCAAGTGTAATAGTAAATTCAACATAGAGATGTTATATAAAATGACAAGTTGTTTTAAAGTAGTCAGCACAACAGCTCAAGGGTCACATTTGTTTCTGGTTATTTAATTATTAAAACTATTAAAAAAATAGATACGTTTCAGACACTTTTTTTGTAAATATTCTTTTCATCTCTTGTAAAATTAATTCTGTGCACCTCAGCTACAAACTGATTGCGTGATTATTCAATATAATATTTTCACTAACACTATTTGCCTTTTAGCATTACTTATTCCGCGTTGGCTTTACTTCTAATCAATTTTCCTGAATAAAAAAGAATTTGAGGGTGGAATTACATTAACACACCTCCGAATGCTTTTTGTCGGAATTTATGTAATTTATTCTACATACATGCCTGCATGCTTTGCTCAAAAGAAAAAGGAAAGGATTGAGATTATTGAAGATATATGAAGTTACTTGATTTACCTGATTTGATCAAATAGTCAAACGCTTTCAAAATAAGCTAAGCCCAGAACAGCTAGCAGAATCATTAAGTAATTTCCCAATATATAAACGAGGTTAACAATATAGTTATAATGACGAGATACTTTTGTAGATTCTCATAATTAGTAGAAATTTACTAATAACACAAGTTAATATCTGATCTTATTGATCAAAATAATTTTGTCAAGAAAGACGTCAAGGACCAAGTGCTGCTCTTTGGTTGCTCTGATGATAAAATGCTTTTGTTCCAAAATAATTTAAAGATATATATAATTACAATAAAAATATCGTTTTGTATGTTTACAAAATAATTAAAAATCTACTGATCAAATTTAAAATCTTTTAGTTAACAATATGTAAAAATAATTTTGTAAAAGATGCTACTAGCAAGTGACACTCTTTGGTTCTGGTAGTAATTTGCATTTGTCCAAGACTTCCTATCAAAATTTATTGAACACATACACACTTATGTAACTATATATGAAAATACGAAAAATATTATACTACTTTCAACATAGTTAAAACATAGCCAAACCAAAATGATTTGGTTACTTATATCATAATGAAGACTAGAGAAAAATGGCTGTTATTATATCATTCAAGTACAAAATTCAATAATTTTATCACAAAAATTTCAATTCGATTCAAACGATCCTTAGCCGATGTCCTCCCATTCCGTAAACATTCAGGTTATATATTGACCTCGCCGCCATCCGGTCGCACTCCGGACTCCGGTCTCCGGAACGTAGTGGGAATGGCGTGTATTGCGCATTTGAGGGCAGTTACAACTATGTCGCGAACATTTTATCGGTAACTACTGTTGTATATACGTTGGAATTCTCGTGTGAAGACAGTCTCGCTACTAACAGAAACTACGAGCAATAATGTGTCTCGGACACCATGGGAGTTATTTCAATAGACCGTGTCCGAGTCGCTACTCAAGATTCTCTAAAGCACAATTTCACTTGTACTAGGATAATGGATATGCATAAAAAATACTTATAATATATTTATATATATATATATATATATATATATATATATATATATATATTAGGGTAGTCCATAAAATGGTCATTTTCGAATTTCCTTGCTCCCAGGGGCTCAAATGGTTCCATATAGATAAAAAACAATTCTCTGAAAGCTTTAGCTCTTATTATTAACGTTTAGATAGAGCGCAATTCAATCAAAGTTTTGTATGGAAATAGCATGGAAAAAAATTCCATAAACTCAAAATTGTTGGAATATGGACCTACTCTATCCTTCACTTCACTTTATCACTTTATAAGTTATAATTATGTAATTCATAGTAATCCTTGTAGATGAAACCCTTTGTAGTTGGCAGGATGAGCACAACCACATAAAATACAAGTTGCTGAAACAGATTTTTTACACTAAAGTTAAATAAGGACCACTACATTTGACATAAGTGAAACCTCGATTACAACAATTTTTGGAGTGTCCGTATAATTTACATTTTGTGCATTGAATAATAAATTCTGCTACCCTAAGCGACATTTGTTTGACTATACGGATACATCTGCTTCTGGATGGATGATCGATCCTAACGAATAATTTTTACAAATTCATCTAATTAGCATGTGCTAACATAAATAACTAAAAATAATAATTAACAGATCAATAGATAAAATGAATGAGATGCATTCGGCTTGTAAATTTATTAATTTGTGCTACTTGAAAATATTCTCGGATTATGAAATTCGCTGTGAATCATGACCTAATCAGCGTTTTCAAAAAATATTTATGTTATCTGAATACAGCAATACCAACTAAAAGCGGGTACTATATTTTAACAATAAAATAGCATTCACAAACGTTTCAAACGATTTTATCACTTGATGAAGCTATTAAATCTTCCACAGATGCACGTGAAATGCGAATGTTCCTAATTAATGCAAGAAGCTTTCGCCGTGAGACGCCACCAAACTCTATTGTTAACCGTTCTGATTTACAGCAAACGTTGAGATTCAGACGTATCATATGACTGACTAATACTATTTAACAATGAACAAATGAATATTCCAAACGCAATTTTACCCAGCATCCTACTTAATCCTTAATCCTATTTTCTTACTTCTGTTATCTCAAGAGTTTGCCGACTCAGAAAACCATTAATCTCTAACATAATGAGTAATAAATATTCTCGCCGATGCTTGGAAGCAAGTAATTAAATGAGTCTTGTTATTTTTTATTAATTATTGTTGGAAAAATAATTAGAATAACGTAGTCATATTGTATCTATATAGCATGAAAAACATAACTGAGCTTGTAGTATGCTATATAAATAATTCATACTGATCGTCATACACCTATTATTTTCAATATGATGATCGTACACAAACATTTATATAAATTTTCTTTTAGATATTATTTTACGCTACTGCCAATTTAGCCAATTTAAAAAAAAATACGCATTTTTTGCAAATAGTTTGAGTATTTGAGTGGGTGTACACAAGCTTTTCTTAGGCATCTTAGATCCGTAATTATCTATAAAAAATACCAGACTAAATAATTAAGTTTTTTATTGAAATATAATATCTTCCATTACATTTTCTATTTTTATCTTTGATGCTGCAACCATTTGAGCTTATAAAACGCTGAGAAATTCCATTTCAAACGCCGCAGATAATTTCAGTTGTCAGTCGTAATCATAATATGAATTTTATTATCTTTTAATTAGTTTTTTGCGAAGTTACTTTACCGTCAAACTCAAAAGAGCAAAAAGAATTCCCAGTGTTTTGATACTCTACGTCTGGCTGATAGCAATCGTACCTTTGAATCAAAAAGCGGACTGTCTAAGATAATTTAATTTTTTTAAAACATTCATTATTTTAAATGAGATTACTTTGCATATATTATATTTTTATTTGATTTTGATAAATAAATACTATATGGTAAAATTATTGATAAATTTAAAGCAATTCAGTGCAAGGTAATACACAGAAACGACATATATATATATATATATATATATATATATATATATATATATATATACTATATGTCCCGACAGACGTTGTCCTGCACTTTTGTTTACAATTTGAAAGTTTCAACTTTTTTAATAACCTATACTGATATTTACCAGTTAGTTAAAAATTATTATGTTTTTTTAAACTACAGTCTATACCGAAATGTACATACATCTAATCTATCCATATGGATCTTGAATGTACAACTGCTTTAAATAAAATGATGAGTATTTGCTTTTTTGAAAAACATTTTTTTCTTATAATTAGTTTTTTTCTTCGATATTTCATGTTATTTTGAAGAAAAAAAAGAAATTACCCCACTGAGAGGGATGTCATTCCCCCGGGAGATGGCAAAGGAGTATAAATTATTTTCACTTTTGAACTTGAGAGTAAAATTTCAAAATTGCATTCGAATTGGAGCACAGTAAAAACATTCAGACCCAAAACGCTCCATTGACTTGAGTAAATATTCTGCTATTAATTTTTATTATTCAAAAAAAAATCCACGTTTTGAGAACAGAGTTTCCTCTTCCTTAACACATTTTTTATTTTTTATTTTTTTTTATTAAAACATTTACTAGAACAATTATAGTAGATAATATATAAATTATAGATGTGTACGGTTGCAAGTATATTACACAGCATTAAATAAAAATAAATAGTATTATAGTATCTAACTAGCAAAATTTTAACTCTTATATTATATTTGTATTATATTTGGTTAATTTATGAGTGTTCAAATTATATATATTATAGATTTTTATATCCAAATTATTCACATTTGGCACAAAAGTGCAAATTTTATAATTAATTGAATATATTATTTCAATTATTTGAATATGTTTATAAACAAAATTATTGTTTTCCCAAATTGCAGTACAGTAACACAGTCCCATAAACGAGTGTAACATAAATAATAAACATAAATTTTTTAAAGTTAGTTCTATAAATTTTACGTTTCTGCTACAGCACTAGGCTTTTATTTATGACCGACAATTGGCACTTTTTTAACTGTTTTATTGAAAATCGCTCAACCTGCCTCCGTCACAATTTAATTGATCCATTACCCTCTCAAAAACTTTCGTCATCGCTTTTAGCATATTTTTCTAAAACTAGGAAAGGCCCGTACATTCAAACCGCCTGGACCTGCTTTTGCTAAAAACTATTGAGACTAGCAAGTCTCTCCATCAATACAAATCGATTTTTTTTTTCAGATAATTCAAATCCGTTTATCCGCGATCTTGAAATTGTAGACAAAAAATTGTATCCAAACATACAGACATACATACTACATACATCTCGTACAGAAACAAGCATCTAGCCAAAGTGCTCTGAAGTCTTTGAAACGTAAAGATAAATTGAAATTGATACCGCGGCGTTAAAAGATTCTGCGTTCGAGCACAACAGCTCATAGGACAAAATATAGGATTGTAATTGAATATGAGAATATGCATAGAAAATACATGCGTTTTTTTCCTAAATTATGACTGATATAACACAAGAATCACCAACATCTCGTGCCAAATTGTGTCTCTTGGTCCATACGCAATCCAATAAACTTCCCGAAAGCACTAGCAAGCACTTACTGTTTACATTTAATTTTCTTGAATACCAATTATACGCAACTTGGGTATCTATTGCAAACAACCTACTAAGCTCGACCTACTCCTACGAGATGCAGAAAATTCCTTCAAGGCGAATAATATTCAGCATAAAGAGAATGTCTTTCATTCCTCGGCAGTACGGTTTGTCTTGGCGGAGGCGTCTGAAACTCGGCAGAAATTCAAAGGAGGTATGTACATAGAAAGGGACCTCTCTCTCGGTTGTTTGTACAAAACTTTCGGAATAATGCACTGGGGAGGTGTATTCTTTGCTGAAATATTTTTGAATCTCCACCGAAAATTATTTCACAAAAGAAACCGGTGAAAAGTTACAACTTTTTGTAGACAATGGGTTGGAACAAATATTTTTGAAGATGAATTAGAAATTTAATTGTGCATAACTTCAAAGCAGGTTGAGATTGTTTGGATGAACTGGATGATTTTGTTTTATTACTTCTGTAACTTTGTTCAAAAATAATATTTTTACCCAATATTTTCTTTACTGGTTTATCCAAATATGAATGATTGATTTTAAATCAATTACTTCTTGCATAATTTATATTGTTATAGAGAAGTAATGGCCTCACCATTAGTATATAACCGTACGACAAAAGCATCGAAATAAAATATTTATGCATATTAGACATAGTAAGCTTTCATATATAATAAAATATTACACACTAGCAAACATATACACATGTGAAAATAATCTATTAGAAAGAAAACATGTTTACTAGGTAATGTAGACAAAAATTACTTATTGACCACTCACTCAAGCGATCCATTATTAACCCAAGGTGAAAATTGATTTGTTGTGTTGACCGACATATGAAAATTAATCAAAATTATCGATGACAAATGTAAAACTCAAAAAAAAATATTATAAAAGATTTAAAGCAAAAAACGTTTATTTAAATCTATTACGATTTTGATCCCAATACTTTATTCTTCAGTTTAATATTTATATTATCTATCTGTTGTTTGATATTTTGCACCATTATTATAGCATTAAATTTAATTTTTATCAGCAAAAAATTAATTTATGCGTAACAAGTCCTTTTTATTTTATTCATATTAAATTAAACGCTGCTGTAAATATTTATTCATCAACTTATTCGACTATATAAAATAGCCAAATTTTAACATTATATCTATTGCATTTTATTAGGTTTATATGTTTTGTATGTTAGAGAGAGCTATAACTTTTTTTTAACTTATTACTTTTCAATTCAAATCTTATCAAAAATATCTAACTTCATTGCGAAAATTCACCTCATAAAATATGATATGATATAAACGCAACCATCCCACGATCGTAATGATTACCATATAGTCAAAGCTCTGGTAAACATTTTGCAAGAATAGAATTTAAATATGTAAAAACTTGAATTGTTTTAAATATGGAAAAATTGTGATGTTTGCATTTTACTAGAAATTATTGATGTTGCATTTTACTAGAAACTTCGTTAAATTCCGCACTTGTACCAGAATAAATTAAGCGAACAAATAAAATCATTATTTTCAAAGTTACAAATCATATTTTTTTCTGTTCACGACTATATTTACAACTGTCCAGTTAGGGACATTTAGTAACTTTGTGGAATTTATAATTGTTAGCCGTATTTTTAAGTAGATTCAATCAGTAAACTATGATTGATTAATATACTCATGGAAAAAGTCGTAAAAAATTGTATTAGTCAATATATTTGTCATACATATGAAATTTTGGACATTTACTATATAAATGTTCTGAAAATTTATTAATTTCGTGAAAAAAAATTCTACAATTTACTTTGAAAACAATTATTGCTTTTTGTGAAAGACTATTCTTACTTTCTTAAATTTACGTGTAATAATTCATTGAAATTTAATCCGTAATTTAAAATTTTGAAAAACTTCATTGAAGCTTTTTTGAAAGCTGAAGAAGTTAGATCTTTGAAATCTGTTTTTAATTTTAAAACCCGTTGAATTCGGTTCAATGCCTTTAAATTTTATAAATCTCAGTCAGAAATGGTAACAAATATTGTATTTATTATTTAAATCTCCATAATATGTAATATATTGATATCCGTTGTTCATATCTCTAATGATTATTTTTGACCGTCTTCCCAAAAAATTCAGTACATTTTTCATTCTATTAACACAAATTAAATGCTTTTTGAATAATTAAAATCGAATGCTCTGTTTTCTCAAAAAGTGAATTGCCATTTTGGCACTTTTTGCTCTCTATCTTCGAAATGGCTGGACCTGCCAAAAACTGATACGCTTGTATCTCAATAGAAATGGAATGTTTTTTAAATCACCCGAATCGGTTGTAGTGTGATACGTCCGAAATCGTAGAAAAAAACCGCACAAAGCACACACACACATACATTCATTTTTACTAAGGTATGCCAAAATTTTCAGAAACCTTTAAAACGTGAAGATATTTTTGTCATTTGCTATATAAATTGCAAGCTGCCTCATAAAAAGATGAACTAAATGAGGTGATAAAGTACAATAATTAATTTTCATAAGGTAACCCAGTATTAAACCTTATAACAGTGACAAATTAACTTGAATCATAAAAAATATTTTGGAACATATTATAAACATTGCGTTATAAAGAAAAAACAAATTAAATAAAAAATAGATCAATAAATAAAATAAAATAAAAATTAAAACAAGAAAAAAATAACGTAGTTAAATTGATTAGTACAGTATACTTAGATATACTAACGTAACGTAAAGATATGCAAAAAAATTCATTTTTAATTTTTGTCCTGAAAAATCTGCGATGGAAGTACGCCCCGTGGTAAGAGTCACATGTGCTGCAATTCACGTCATAAAGTTGTAGAACTAGATGAATTGCACTTCAAAGATTCACAAAATTTATTAAACTTGAGTAATAAAATCTCGTCACTTTCATTTTTGCAATTTGAACAAAACAAACCCCAGCTCTCCTCCGACCCGTGCGAGGTCATTCAACGCGGCCTACAAAATGCCATCGGCATCGGCATCGGGCTTGGGCTTGGGCATGGGCATATCGCACAGTAAGGGCGCGCGGCACGACACGACATCGCGAAAGCAAGAAGCGTTCTCGTTTATTCCATTATCGACTGAACATCAGAAATCGATTTTCTCCATTACTTATCATTCGTATCATCCATCCAGAACATATAATTCAGGACGAGACCTATCGCACGACTCCTTCTTCTAGTTCCAGCTCGAGCTACCCCTTCGAACGTTTTTACTTTCTTTGGGGCGGGCGGACGAGTCTTCGATTCGAGGGTGTTCAGACATGCGAACCAAGTGAGGGTGTTACGTAAGTGCGCTTTGTCCAAACGTGAAATTAAATCGCATATTTGTGATTGTGTGTATAAGAACATTTGTAGATGTAATTTGAATATTCTTTCTTCATCATTCGGATGAAATTAGTAAGCTACACATTTGGAAACAAATACTTCCACATATTACTCGTCAAGTATTACTTGAATATACTTTAGAATGATATTATAAAACAAAGCATATATTGTGGAAAATACTATTAATACTTTGATAAGGAAAAATATCATTTGAGAATATGCCCGGTTACAAATGTTATACATATTGTAAAAAGTATTAAAAGAAATTTGTTAATTTTTTATTTACAGTTCAATTATAAATGAAACTTATGTTTCACAAAATATTAAAAATGAAAAATTTTTACATATATTTACGTTTTAAATGTTTCTGAACATTTTGGCATTCTTTAAAAAAAAATGATGAATGTGTCCATGTGTGTCGGGTTTAATATGAATGTATGCATGTATTTGCGAATAGAAATTTTCGTCCAGAATTTTGAGATTCTAGATTAAATGATGAAAGTATTCGATTTCGATAGAAAGATGCATTAGTTTTTGGCAAAGGTAGGTCGAACCATTTAAAAAATACGGGGCAAAAAGTGCAAAAATTGGAATTCAATTGACAAAGCAAAGAGTTCTATTTAAATAATTAAAAAAATAGTACGAATGAAATAGCATTCGTTGAATTTTTTGGAAAGGCAGTGTAAGTAGATTTGCCTTAACACAAATCT
>NW_020539860.1:0-15755 GCF_003426905.1 Ctenocephalides felis
TAGTTTCTCAAAAATCTAATTTATTCAGAGTAATTTTTTTCTCAAAAATGTTAATCTTTTTTAAAAAATATAATTTTTGGTACAGTACCAAGGCACGATGCCATGCGCCCCACTAGTTCTTATTATTATGCTGCGATTAATCTGTAGGCGTTGGAAATATTAAATCCACAAATTGAATTAAATTACAATTTAGGCAAAAGCATAGGGAAACAATTTTTTGGATGTACTACAAAATGAATTATGCAGCGTATAATAAACATTGACGAATTAAAGAAGGCTGTTTATAAATTTAGTAGACGTTGTATTAGTCACGCATCGTGTATGTAAAGAAAACAAAACGTAATTTGAAATGGCTGTGTTATTAACGAGTATAATTTCATTAAAAATTTATATAAAAGATAATCTAATTATAGTATCAAAGAGAGTATCCACGTTTGTTTTGAACCGGTTATTACATGACTGTATGGGTATAACTCTCGCTTATAAACATAATTTCGTGTTGGCTGAGGGGAGAGACCTCACGTCGCTACTCACTCGGAAATGCATTTGTTTGGTGAGGTCGCCGGCGTATGTGCGTGTGCCATTCGTATATTAACTTATTGTAGTCGCAAACATTTTTTAACATGGTACTGTGGTTATCGAATTATGATCATATTATTAAAATTGCTTATTATACATGTAAACGTTTTTCATAGATTATTTTAAAGTGAATTCTTCGTTAAATCTTTTCTCAAAAATTATGAGTCAGTAGTAAATTCAATTGTTTATGTCGAATAACTTGCTAAAAGTAAAGCATTTTCAGAATTATTTATGAATTAATTGAATTATATATGCAGGAGTTGTATTTTTTAGTTATTCCTTGCTTTGGACAACAATAAAAACTAGTTAGTATTGGCATTTTGCCTTGAGGCAAGTTACATGAACTTCCCGATATGTGAAAATAATCGACTTAATCAATAAAAAAAAATATGAGTGACAAAGTATTCCATAATTAAAAACGAACGAACACTTTGACTCGGAGTATTTTCTAAAAGCAAATTTTTCAAAAATCAATTTTTATAATTATATAATTGAACCAGTTTCCGTTGAACTTTAATGGTTTAGTATGTTCATTAAGACCAAGTACTCTATCGTTATACCAAGTAAATTGTCTAACTTTAATTTAACAAACTTAAAAAAAACTACTCATTTTCTCAAACTTTGATGAATTTTTAAAGTTAAACTACCTGTCGTAAAACCGTAATATTTTAGTAAGTTCTATAAAACCATGATATATATCGCCAAGAAAAAGATCCTTAAAAATCGGCTTAAATTTATTTTTCAACAGTTACAAGAAAACGGCTTGGTGGATTTTCACCTAAAACTAATCGGTATCATTCCCAACTAATATCTTTCGAACAGTTTTTGATTTTTAAATCGATTCGGTAGTATGAGCTTAAACGTGGACAAAAAAATTTTTACTTCTTTGCGATTTACAAAGAAACGGTTCGGCCAATCGTAGCTGACTGACTGGCGATCGTCCTCATCGAGATACATCGAATGGCTTTTCAATTTTTGATATCGGTTCAGCCGTTTTGAGAAAACGTCAATTGACCATAAAAAATCTGTTCACACACACACACATTTTTTTTAAAATTTAGTCTTATTCGGTTCAGAATGGCTTGAAACGTAGAGTAAACATAAAATTAGCGAACCAGATTTTTTTATGAAAACAAACTTCTTCTTCGGGAAGCTAATAAAGAGTCCAAAAAACTCTTTTACTCGACGTTGATTTGTTAGAAGGTAATCTGTAAAACTTCCAGTTTGTGAATTTTTTAATAACAATATTTGGGACTAAAAAAAAGATGTATAACCAGCCATCACCTTGGCTGATAAATGGAAATCCATAATAAAAATTTTCTTTCCTTGTTAGTGTTTCTGAGTACTGTTGCTTAGTTTACGACACTTTGATATAATTTTAAAGTATATGTTATTTAATTGTTTTAGAAAATGTAGTGTTAATTTTAAGTTAGATTCAAGAGTTTTTTTTATATAACTTTTATTGAAGTTTTCACGTGGGTGGGGTAAAAAGGATCTACTGAACCTTCACCCTGACAAAGATGTAAACAATAAAAGTAGTAAATAAAAAATAATTAAGTAATTAAATGAAAAAAAGCATTGTACAAGAGATAAATTAAGTAAATAGTTATTCCAACTCTGCTGATGAATATACAGACGAAATTCCAAATCAAGTTTATATACAGTGATATCTTTGTAAACTAGTTAGTATTGGTATTTTGCCTTGAGACAAGTTACACGAACTTCCCGAAATGTGTAAATAAACGACTTAATCAATAAAAAATAAATTAATTTATGAGTGATTATAAGTATTTCGAGTGGATTTATTACACATCATTGCAAACGAACGAACGACACGTTAACTCGGAGTATTTTTGAAAAGCAAATTTTCAAAAATCAATAACTTTAATAATTGAGCCAGCTTTTCATAGGACTTTAATTGTTTAGCTTGTTCATTAAGACCAAGTTCTCTATCGTTATACCAAGTAAATCATTTAATTTTATTTATAACAAACGTCAAAAAAACTACTCATTTTCTCAAACGTTGATGAATTTTTAAAATTAAACTACTTGTCGTAAGGCCGTAATATTTCAGTAAGTTCTATAAGACCATCATATATATCGCCAAAAAAGTTCCATGAAAATTGACTTAATTTTCTTTTTCAACAGTTAATTGTAATAAAACGGCTCGGTAGATTTTCACCTAAATCTGATCAGTATCATTCCCAACTAATACCTTTCGAACAGTATTTGATTTTTTAAAATCGGTTCGGTAGTATGAGCTTAAATATGAACGACAGGTTTAACACTTTTTTCCAAATTACAAAGAAACGGTTTGGCCGATCGTCGCACAAAACTGAGAAACGATAATCTTCATCGAGATACATCAAATTCTTTTTAAATATCTGAAATCGTTTCAGGCGTTTTTGAGCAAACGTCGATGAAAGTTCTAATTTTGACAAATGCCAACAAGACCATACTAATTTTTGCAAACTTTGACGAATTTTTAAAGCTAAACCAGTTGTCGTAGGGCCGTAATATTTTAGTATGATCTAGAAGACTACGGTATCTACCGTCAAAAAAAATAATTATAAAAATTGTCGATTTTTTTTTTAAAAAACTTTATTACAAGAAAACGGCCCGGCCGATCTCTACCAAAAACTAATCAGCACGATTCCCAACCAATATCTTTCGAACGGTATTTGAATTTTCAAAATCGATTTAGAATTGCGGGCTAAAACGTAGCCGAATTTTTTTTCACTTTTCTGCGATTTATAAAGAAACGGCTTGGCCGATCGTCGCACAAAACTGGCAAACAATAGTTCTCATCGAGATACATCGAGTGGCTTTTAAATTTTTGAAATCGGTCCAGCCGTTTGCGAGAAAACGTCGATTTACGGCAAAAACGCACACATACATAATTTTTCCAAATTTGGTCTCATTCGATTCAGAATGGCTTGAAACGTGGAGAAAACATAAAATTAGCGAATCTGATTTTTTGACGAAAACATAAACTTCTCCTTTGGGAAGTTAAAAATGTACCGATGAAATTTATATTTTGCATTAGCTGGATAATGTAGCTATTCTTTCATAAAATTCATTCAAAATCAAAAATAGTTCATTGGACTTAGTGCCCCCTCGCTGTCCGATTTTACGTCGCCTTTGCGCTAAAATACACCAGGTGACAAATAAAAAAAACAGCAAAATCACACATTTCTACAAAAATGAATTTGCTGGGACTTCTGTGAACATAGTCAGATAATTGTATGTTTGACATTTGTTATTTATTGTGATATAATTGTTTCGGTTTTTACAATATAATTGCTCAAAGTCAAATTGGATCTTTGTGCCCCGCCCTACCGTATCAATTATAACGTATAACACACACACACACACACATACCCTAAAGACAACGACGATACATAGTTTCAAAATAAGTAATATAACCACATTATTTTTAATTAACAATTCATTCGGAAGCAATATACATACCTACAAAGCAAGACACAAAATATAGAGAAAATAACGTAATTCATAAAAACAAGAGCAAATATGCTGTTTAAAGGTTGAGTCATGCTTTGAAAGAAACTTTTCTCCCTGCAAACCAAAACATTGTAAGTTTTATATCATTAGTCACAAAGCTAGATCGTAAAGTTGTTTTTATGACGACGACTCTTTCAAATTTATTGCGTGTAAAATGTTATACGGTCTCTTTAATATTCATAATTCAAAAGATCAAATAAAATAGAAATTTTGTTAGGCTACCGATCAATGGCGAACAAAGCTCGCGTAACAATTGTCATCTGTATCTGCCGTTTTAAAGTTCAAATTCCAAAGATAGATGATGATATTTTGAACAAGTATTGCAGAAAACAATTATTTATATTAACAATTATGGTCACATATCATGAATGATAATTTTTATATTCGTATGAATAGTTTATAATTCTTACAAGAACGACAACTAACATTTTGGTTTTCAATTTACGCCGACTTCTGTAATTATGAGAATGAATTAATAAAATACAATTTAATTATTAGGTTGAACAAAAAAATTGAAAATTATAATCTAAACATGTATTTACGATATATTTATAAACATGTGTTTATAGAGATAATGATTATTTGTTCGTAATAAAAATACATAAATCGTAATCATTAATATTTTTCAAAATTTTTATTATAATCAGAACCTATTTATCAAACGTTTCTGAATATTTTGGCATTCCTTAGAAAAAATGGATGTATGTGTGTGTACGTATGTGTGCGTGTGTGCGTGGGTGTGTGTGTGTGTGCGGACACAAATTTTCGTCGACTATTTTGGGAACACCGATCAACGGATTTGTATAATTCAAAACACATTCGATTCGTATTGATAAGGAGACATGCTGATTAGTTTTTGGCGAAGGCATGTCTAGCCAAAAATGGTATCTTAGTTTTTAAGAGAACCGAGCGTCCGATTTTAATAATTCAAAAAACATTTTACTTGTATTGACAAGATGAAGAATTGATCAAATTTTCATGAAGGCAGGTCTAGCGGTTTCGGAGATCTAATGAAAAAAGTAAAAAAAATGCCATTTGGCGATCAAAAATGATCATTAGACATATGCACATCAAATTATCAGATATTTTATAGAGATTTTAACATCAATAAGTATTTGTTTACATTCCTATTGGTTCAGTACCAATGTTTATCCGTTAGACGGCGACGCGGCGCTTACGCGCTTTGACATTTCGTCTCTAGTACGATTTTCCAAATTATGTCAAAATAAAAAAAACATTTTTTTTTTTCAAAAAAATAGTTTTTTTCAAAAAGCAGTAATTTTTTGTCAAATTTATAGTTTCTCAAAAATCTAATTTTTTCGAAGTGAAATTTTTTCAAAAATGTTAATCATTTTTAAAAAAATAATAATTTTTGGTACGGGAAGTTCCAGCAATTTGCCTTAAGGCACGATGCCATGCGCCCCACTAGTTTTCTATTATTATCCGCTCAACTTTTCGAGACAGGAGTTGCAAAGTGGCCGCGAAAGAACATTTCAATAGACTATATTCAAGGCATGTAACTTTATTAGGGGTTCAGCGGTAAAACACCAACTAGCCCCGGGTTCGATTGCCGTCAAAATCGCCATCACTACTGGATTGGACAATTACGTATATGCCATCTATTAAAAAAGCCTTATATTACAATCAAACCTAAATTCTGCATTTCAGTCAATTACTGAATTTCTTAGAATGACAGATTCTAACTAGTTGATCCTGGCATTTTGCTTTGGTAAATTGCATGAACTTCCCAAAATAGGTAGCAATTGACTTAATCAACCGAAATTGAGATTTAGATATTTAGATAAAGTTTTGAACTGTTTATATTTTATATGAAGTTTTTGCTTTCAGTTAAATCTATACAACGATTTTCAATTGATATCTTTCAAACACATTTAAATTATCTATAATTATATTGATTGTAGTGTACAGGCACAGACTTGTGTGTCCTAAAATTATAGCTTATTATTCCAGATTTTAATTAATTTATATACTTTAACCAATTGTCGTAGGACTATTTAGTGCGTGAACTTTATCGCCATGTGAAATTTCATGAAAAACGTCGAAACATTTTTTAAGGAATTTAATGAATTATTTTGTTAATTATTGTGCAATGAGTTAATTGATAATTCCAAATGTTTTGGTCGATTGCCACGCAAACCTAATCGCGGCTCTATCTTATCGAATTTATTCGAATGATTTTCCGATATGATTTTCGAATGATTCGAAATTCAATTTGTGGCTTAACAGTGATCACATCATAAAAGCCACTTTTGACATTTTTATATTCATTTTTTTAAATTTTGATGAATTTTTAAATTTAAACAACTTGCCATAGGGCCGTAATATCTTCTATGCTCTTTAGAACCATGATATCTATCAACATAAAAAGATACATCGGAAAAATAAATCAATGGTTAATTTCTAAGAAAGCATCGCTCTTAAAAATTGTCAATTTAGTTCATAGGAATCTTTAAGTATTTCTGATTGCTAAATAAAACAGAGTTAAAAAAATTCTAAGAAACGGCTCGGCAGATCTTTCAAAACTAATCATCACGATTTCAAAACAACATCTTTCGAATAGTTTTTGAATTTTTTAAATTTCAAATGCGTCTTTATCAGTAAATTGAACAAAATTGAGCTCATAGAATATTGTATTCTGATTGCTGTTAAAAATAAAAATAAAAGAAAAAATATTTTCATATAAAAATGCGGTGGTATCTAAAAGACTAATATAACCTTAAGATCAACTTTGATAAAACCGTCAGTGGCACGAGCGATGATCGGTGTATGACAACCGTTGAATCGAACTGTCATGACCGATAAGGTTTTGTTTCCAAAGGGTTCCGCAATATTTAGATCATCATGAGCATAAAAAACTTCATGTATTAATAACGTCTAGATCCATTTTATATTGTTTAATACATTTTGTTATTTTATCTCATTGTCAGAGAAAAACAAATTTTTTAACTAGACGGGTAAGTTATAGTAACAGCAAAAAAGACGAACATTTATTTTTTTTCAAAGGTTTTTAATCATATTTAAAAAAAATGATGTAATGTGTGCCAAAATTTGTCCTGTTTTTATAAAACGGCTTAGCCGGTTTCCAAAATTCAAACACACGGTTGTTTAGTTTTTTGAGATTTTGAGAATTTAAAAACCGTTCGAAACATATACAGTCAACTCCATATAATACTAATCTCGCTCAACAGGCACAAGGTCGTTCCGCGCAACCTATAAACGATTCTAGTGACTAGATATGGTTTAAAAAAGTTTTAATATAGGTTTTATTATCGACTATTTCATCTTTTGCAATATGTTTATATAAACATGCCAGTTTATTTAATTAGTACTATAGTATTTTCACACATAAGTCTATCTAAAAAAATTCAGCTTGAAAAAAATTTTGTTAAAAAACTGTTTTTTAATTTAGCTTATGTTTAATTTTTTTATCATTTCTTAATATAAACTCTTGAATTCAAACAAAACCATTCATTTTTTTTATTGGTATTTGCTTTAACATTTAACCACATAAAATTTTTAAAATCAACAATTTTAATGTCCATTTAAAAGTACATTTTTATATTCTCGTAGGGCAAGTTATAGTAAACGAAAATATAAATTTTTATATATCTTTACGTTTCAAAGGTTTCTGAACATTTTGGCATACCTTATTAGAAAAAAAGTGTGAATGTGTGTGTGTATGTTAGTGTGCATGTGTGTGTGTGGATACAAATTTTCGTCGACGATTTCGGGAAAATGGATTGACCGATTTGAATAATTCAAAAAACATTTGATTTGTATTGATAAGGAGATATGTTTTTGGCATGGACAGGTCTAGCCGTTTTGAAGATACGGGGCAAAAAGAACCAAAAGTCGTAATTCAGTTTTAAAAAAACGGAGCGTCCGATTTGAATAATTTAGGAAACATTTTATTTATATTGACTAAACGAAGAACTGTTTAAATGTTTGGAAACTCCAGCTTTTATGAACTCTCAATAAAAAAGTTAAAATAGCCATTTGGCGGTCAAAAATATTTATTAGACCTACGCACATCAAATTGTCACATATTTCATAGATATTTTAATAATGTGTCAATTCAATTCAATCCTAGTGCCTTCGCATCTGTAAGCCGATTCGACTATGCATGTTTTCTACAATTTATACCCAAACTTGTAACTTATGATGTCTTTATCGTTTTGGTCGCCATAGAACGCGATAAAAATGCTGAGTTTTGTACTAATTTTGAGTTTCTCATATCACGGGTCCCATACAACGCTATAACAAGTTTCCATAAAACGCACTACGAATTAGCCTGGATTCTATGTTAAATCCGAGATGTTTATAGCACGGTTCCCATAGGTACTACACGGTACGCACTAGTCGTGCTGATTAGGTTTGACGAACAAAAATCCAATAAAATTTGGAAAAATGGGCCGACTGTTAGGATTTACTAGGGCATGCGTAATAAATAAATTATAAGTTTACTTGAGAGATATCAATTGAAAATCAAAATGATTAGTTTTCAGTATAAGCAAAAACTACATTTTCGAAATTATCAAATAATTTTTTTTATCTGAATAGCTAAACTTGATTATAGATTTATACACATCAGGGAGTTTATGCAACTCAGCAACTCTATCTATTAATTATCCTTAAATGTTTTGTCTCAAAAATACTGCCAAGAAAAAAGTGAATATCTATTTATATATAGGCGGTAAATGACTGATTAAAATCAAATATACAATTTTCTTATTTGATATGCCCAATATTACAATACTATTCAAATTGCCACATGATCGAAATCTATATACTTAATGAATGCAGGTGGGATCCCTCTTAGGTGAAGGTGCTTTGAACAATGAATATATAAGCAATATCGGCATTTCTTACTACTTTTGATTTTGAGATAAAATACAGGTATATTAAAATGCAACATAAAGCTCTTGAATGCTTCATTAATTTATTAGATAGAACAAACTTTTGAAAAGTAGAGTATGAGTAAAACACTTCAGTATAAGATTTTTAGTACATTTATGAAAATAGTTTAGCTATTTAACTTTACGAAAAAGTAATTGGTGTTTTTGCAACAAAATCCGATTTGCTAATTTTATGTTTATTCGACGTTTCTAGTCATACTGAATCGAATGAGTTTGAATTTAGAAAAAGTATGTGTGTGTATGTATGGTTGTGTTTGTATCTTGTCGGCGTTTTTTCAAAAACTGGCTGAACCTATTTGAAAAATTTAAAAGCCATTCAATATATCTCAACAAGGTTTAGCGTTTGCGCGACGATCGGACGAGCCGTTTTTTGTAATTCAAACTAGTTGGTATTGGTATTTAGCCTTGAGGCAAGTTACATAAACTTCGCGCTATGTGTAAATAATCGTCTTAATCAATAAAAAAAAATTTATGAGTGATTAAATGTATTTCGAGTGGATTCATTACACATAAACTCGTTAACTCGGAATATTTTCTAAGAGCAAATTTTCAAAAATCAACAATTTTTATAATTGAACCGGTTCTCGTAGGACTTTAATTGTTCAACATGTTCATTAAGACCAAGTACTCTATCGTTATACCAAGTAAATCGTCTAATTTTAATTTTAACAAACGTCAAAAAAACTACTGAAATTCTCAAACTTCGATGAATTTTTAAAATTAAATTACTTGTCATAAGGGAGTAATATTTTAGTAAGTTCTATAAGACCATGATATATATCGCCAAAAAAAGTTCCATAAAAATCGGCTCCAATATTTATTTTCAACAGTTAATTACAAGAAAACGGTAGATTTTTACATAAAACTAATCAGTATCATTCCCAACTAATATCTTTCAAACAGTTTTTGATTCTTAAAAATCGGTTCGATAGTTTGAGGTTAAATGTGGACGAATAGTTTAACACTTTTTTTCAAATTACAAAGAAACGGCTGGGCAGATCGTCTCACAAAACTGACAAACGATAGTCCGTATTGTGATACATCAAACGGCTTTTCTGATTTCTGAAATCGGTACAGGCGTTTTTGAGAAAACGTCGATGAAAGGTCTGATTTTGACAAATGCCAAAAAACGATATCATTTTATGCAAACTTTGACGAATTTTGAAAGTTAAACCAATTATCGTAGGGCCGTAATATTTTAGTATGATCTAGAAGACTATGGTATCTAACGTTAAAATAATAATAATAAAAATCGTCGAAAATTTTTTGTTTAACACTTTATTACAAGAAAACGGCCTGGCCGATCTCTACCAAAAACTAATCAGCACGATTCCCAACCAATATCTTTCGAACGGTTTTTGAATTTTCAAAATCGATTCAGAATTGCGGGCTAAAACGTGGACGAAAAATTTTTCACTTTTCTGCTATTTACAAATAAACCGCTCGGCCGATCGTCGCGCAAAACTGACAAACGATAGTCCTCATCGAGATATATCAAATGGCTTTTAAATTTTTGAAATCGGTTCAGCCGTTTTTTAGAAAACGTCGATTTACGGTAAAAAATCTGTTCACATACACACACACATACTTTTTTCATATTTGGTCTCATTCGATTCAGAATGGCTTGAAACGTCGAGAAAACATAAAATTAGCAAATCGGATTTTTTATGAAAACATAAACTTTTCCTTCGGGAAGTTAAAAATTTTTTGGCTGCGTTTCTGCTTTTTAGCTGTAAAATAACATATAATATACCTATATTCATATATAAGTTAGGATGGGACATAAAGATGCAATTTGACTTATCGTTTGGGATTCTAATGATCACACTTCATATAACCTGCGAGTAAAACTCTATATTTATCTTTTCTAAAATTACTTTTTTATTATATTTTAATTTCATATTTTAAGAATAAACGAGTGACCTTATCAGTGCGTCTCAAATACGATAGATTAGTTATGAAATCAAATTATACAAGAAAAGGGCAAGTATCACAACCGTTCATGGGGTTATACACAACCATTAAAATATGTTGAAAACAATAGGTATAAACACCAAATTAGTTTATAACGACTTTTATTGTCGTTAATAACAATAATATATAATACAACACGACATAAATATTTAAACAAAGCTTGTAAATAAAATATAACAATATATAAGAAAGCATAATATTTTAAATTTTGTTCTTGTATTGAAATTTCCTTTTCCTTTCTTTTGCGTATTTTGTCTTATTTAGTTAAGCCAGATTTTGTTTTTCTAATTAATTAGACATTATTAAATTCAATATTAAACATTAGAGGGTAGGCCGGGACACAAAGGTCCATTATGAGTTTGAGCCAATTCCTTCACAACAAATACCACATATCTATCAGACAACTATCTGACTACGTGTAGTAAAACTCTCAGCTTATATATCGATTTGGAACTATTATTTATATATTGTAAACTATTTATATATTTATATATTGTAAAAAGGCTTTTTTGAACTGAACTTACATTTTTATTTGCTATTTTGTATTGTTTACACTTTTGCCATGTTAAAGGTTCAGTTGGTTCTTTTTGCCTCACCCACTATTATTGAGGTTATACAAAAACATTTATTGAATCTAACTTAAAATTAATACTACATTTTTGAAACATTAATACTACAATTAAATATCGTTTACAAAAATTATATTAATGTGTTGTAAACTAAACAACAAAGCTCACGTTCAATTGGCAATTTTCAATTGAATACAATGAAAATTGATGTAACGACTGCATGACATCAGGTTATCCAGAGCGAGAGTTCCGACTCACTATCTCGTTCACACGAGGCAGCGCGATTAACTGTTACGCCATCGAACACACGCACATATTTGTATATGTTTATATATATATATATATATATATATATCTATATATCTTTCCATAAATCATAGAATTCTATATTCTGATAACATATTTTTTTAGAACTGAAGCCACAGTTGTAATAGTAAAAATTAATTAACAAAATTAAGGTTATTTATGCTTTCAGCTATTAAGAAATCTAAAAATTATACTCAAATAATAAATTCAGTTGTAAATCATAAATACAATTCATATTACCATATTGTAGTAAGAATATGAATAAAATAATCAAGGATTTAGCTACTTTCATATCTGTAATATTTTGATAGACCAATTAACATGCAATCAAGCTGTTTGCATAAATAACTTACAACACAAACAAAAATAATACGAGAGATAATTTATTGTATCTAGGAGTTAATTATGAGCGATATACATAACAACTACGTTAATTAATTTAAATATGCAGAAAAATTATTAACAGAGCACACAACAGAAAATAATTCAGTAGCTTTTTTATAACTTTTATGAAATGATTTATAGCAACAATATTGAAGTACACACGCAAGCTTTGACCAGCAAAATTATTCATTGTACCACAATAAAAATAAAAAATATACTAAACGAACGTTTATTGACAATGAATCTGCTAGAATTCGGCACGATTCAAAGATTTAAATAAGAAAGCTGCTCTTACATAAAGTCAGGCGTATGCTATACTAAATCGGCCAAACGCTTATGAACTTATAAATGCAGTCATACTATAGTGCACTCTCTTTTAAATATTTTTTTTATTGTAATTATAAATTGTAAAATATATAATTGTAAAATATTGATGTGCTAAAAAATTTAAAATTATTAACTTTCTGCAGGGTAAGTTATAGTAATCGCTAAAAAATCAATTATAATTTTTCAATAATGTTTATGTATCTTTACGTTCCAGAGGTTTCTCAATGGATAAGTGCGCTCGTATCAATGGATACAATTTTCGTCCACGTTTTCGGGAGCACTGATCAACCGATAATTTAATAAACAAATCTTCGACAGATATGCAGAAATTTTCATTTTCGATTTTTGGACGATGAAAATAAATTACCCCACAAGAAGTTAAAAATGCTTTTTTGGCGATGATTATTAGACGTAAATTATCAGATATTTTAATAAAAGGTTTTGTATTCATTATTAGGGGTTTCGTACCAAGATTTATAATGCTTAACCTTTAGACAGTCTCTAAAATAGCTAAGCAGCGTGATTGCTTCAAATAAAAATTTAATTTTTCCAATAAATTCAAAATATAATAAAAGCATTTCAATTTTTTTTAAATTCAAATTTTTTCAAACATTTCAAAATGGTCAAACACCTAAATGTTTCAAAGTTTTCAAAAACTTTCAAAGTCACAAGATTTTCAAATTGCGTTACAGGAAGATCCAACAATTTGCCTTAAGGCACGATGCCTAGCACCACTAGCTAACCGAATTTCGTTACGTTTCAAACCGAATGCCCATTCTTCGACATGTGTTACGTTTTAGAACGGACGTTTTTTGATTTTGTCATGATTTCGTATTTGCCTTCTTATTTCAGACATAAACGCATAATTATACACTTATATCTGAACACCTAAAAATAATTGTATAATATATCAAACAAATCAGTGTTAAGTAAAAGGTAAATACGCTTGATGTAACTTAGACGGTTTTTTATGAGTAATAAAAATATATATCATATATATAATACTTTACAATATTTTCTGATTTTTATGATCTATGTTATCTCATTTTAAGGCTTCTGATCTGAAAACAAAAGGAATAATAAATCATGAAGAAATCAAAAAACGTTTGTTTCTCAACAGTGTGGCGACTGTTAGTCTGGTCAGAATGCTTGCAATCGGCGCCAATAGAACCGCATCATTTTTGTCGCCGTCTTGTCTGGTATCATCGGAAACATATGATGCTATATTCTGCTTCTGCGTATATTTCAGAACAAACTTTTCGTGGCCACCAATATACATACCTCCACGTGATACTACAATAAATTAAATTGTACTAATTGTAAGTAGTTACCATTAGAAAGCAATAGATTTTTTAACTTCTCGAGGGAGAAGTTTATATTTTTGCCAGAAAATCTATTTTGCTAATTTATGTTTTCTCGACATTTCAAGTAATTCTAAATCTAATGTGAATAAATTTGAAGATAGTATGTGTGTGTGTGAGAGAGTCGATTTTTGATCTTTCGACGACGTTTTATTAAAAAACGGCTATACCGATTTCAAACATTTAAAAACCAAAAAAGGAGAGGACATTTTGCTCACTTTTTTTTTCTCTTGTTTTTGGTTAAATATGTTTGGTTATTTAAAAACCATTCGAAGTCGATAAGGCCTATCATATTCAGTATTATGCTATGATCAGTCAAACCGTTTCTTTGTAATTAGCAGAAAAGTGTAAAAGGTTGCGTTTGTCTTTTAGCCCACAATCTTGACCAAATTCAAAAATTCAAAAACCATTAATAAGATATGTTGCTTGGGAATTGTGCTGATTAGTTTTTGGTAAAAATCGGCCGGGTCGTTTCTTCGTAATGAACTCGTTGAAATTTTTTCCATTAAACTTTTTATGTTGATAATATCTATCTATAGTTCTTAAGAACATACTAAAAATTACTGTCATACGAAAAGTCATTTCAATTTAAAAATTTATCAATGTTAGATAAAAATATGATGTCAAAATTTTTGTCAAAGTTACTATTGTGATGTGTTGAGTCAAAATTTGAAGTTTGTCAACGTTTTTCTCAATAATATTAATTAAAATTAGAATAACCTCTATGAGGAGGAACCGCGATTAGTTTTGCAATAGGCCGAACCATTTCTTTGAAATTAGCAATAGTTTTTGCTGAATTCTTCCTTTCTCAAGTGCATTGTTCATTTGCAGAAGTTAATTAATAATTATATAAATAGATTTTTTATGTCTGTGTCACCTAATAACACAGCTTACAAAACTTCTCTCTTTGTGTAAAGATATTACCATTAAATTAAATGATTAAATAATTTCAAGAATTTCCTCCATAAAGTACGTAATCGTGTCAATATTTTTATATAGCAAATGCATAATATTCCACAAAATATATTGTTATGATTTATTATTACTTATGATTTATAAGAAAAAAATTAAGAATAAACTAGGTTGTATTGGAATTTTGCCTTGAGGCAAGTTACATAACTTCCCGATATGTGATAATAAGCGACTTAATCATTAAATATAAATTAATTTATGAGTGATAAAAGTATTCCGAGTGGATTTATTACACATCATTAAAAAACGACCAACACTCGTCTATACCAAGTAAATCGCCTAATTTTCATTTTAACAAACGTCAAAAAAACTACTCATTTTCTCAAACTTTGATGAATTTTTAAAACTATAATACTTGTCATAAGGTCGTATATTTCAGTAAGTTCTATGATATATATCAGTAAGTTCTATGATATATATCTCAAAAAAAAGTTCCATAAAAATCGACTTAAATTTTTTTTCAACAGTTAATTACAATTGACGTAGGGACGTAATATTTTAGTTTGGATCTAGAAGACCATGATATCTATCACCAAAAAAGTCATAAAAATCGTCGAAAAAAACTTTTTAACACTTCATACACAAGAAAACGGCCCGGCAGATCTTACCAAATACTAATCAGGTTGATTCCCAACCAATATCTTTCGAACGATTTTTGAACTTTCAAAATCGATTCAGAATTGCGGGCTAAAACGTGGACGAAAATTGTTTCACTTTTCTGCTATCACAAAGAAATGGATTGGCGGATCGTCGCAAAATCTGTTCACATACATGCACACACACACCCACAACATACACACACACACATTCTTTTTCGAAATTTA
>NW_020539861.1:0-18722 GCF_003426905.1 Ctenocephalides felis
TCTACAATGATGTCGCAATCGGCTGAACTAGCGATGAGTAAAAAAAATTTTTTTCACAAATTGGTGACTGTTTGAAAAAAAAAAGGTTTTTTTTTATTGTTTTTGAGTTTCTCGAATTTTTTAAAAATAGTAAAATAGGAATTTCGGTATAATTCTAGTTTAGACTATAGATAGATCTATACAAGACTCTCTGGAAATTTCAAATAAATTGGTCGAGTAGAACTCCAGAAATCGTGTTAACAGTACTGAAAAAGTAAGTTCTGAGAAAAACGCATTTAAAGTTTTGCGTGAAGCCAAACCAGTATGGAGACCGAGTCAGTAAAATGCCTATATCTCCGAAAATAATTCAAATTTTCAAAAACTTTCTCGTATCCATATTCTTAGATAGTTAAACTTTAAAAATATTAAATGAAAAATCGATTTTTTCGAATTTCTACACTAGAATACCCCCTTAAATTTACCTATTAATTATTACCGGGACAAAAATTGCTTTTAAAACAACCCGGGACACAAGATGGAGATGCGGCCAAACCGGGACGATGGTCACCAATGCAAAACCTTATATGTAAGGAAGGTGGCGTTTCTTTACTCGAATTGAAATATTGAAAAGGTATATAAAAATTTAACAAATATGGCTTTAGTCATAGATAAATAAGCATAGGTCCTTACCTCATTTAGATTATGGATACGTAATTACGTATCTTCTTTAAAGTAGGCGCTAAACACTTTAATTGTTTTTGTTAATAAAAAAACTCACTTAAGCGAAGAGTGCACATACATTTCAATTTAACACTTTTACAATTTATACAATTTAAACATAAATTTATGAATGGCATTTCTATTCAACGTTATTTTTGAACATCAATGAGAATTGATGACAGGTCTATTGACGTTACAACACGCGCCAAAACTATGGACGAGCTCGAGCTGGTTGTTTGCTTAAGGAGCTAATAAATCCTATTTCGATCTGTCTTGAATGACGTTTGACAAGCTGAATAAAAATTATTTCAAAAAGTTATTCTAGGCGTAAAATAAATAATGATTTATTGAGTTGTAATGAGTCACGTATACATAGAAATAATTATTAGTCATGTACATAAATATAAAGAATATAATGATCATTGGAGTACTATGAATAATGACAATGGACACATCTACAACCCCTGCCGCTCAATATTTTGAGGGCTGTGGACATGAAGGCCCCATAAGATGTATATTTTTGTGTGAGTTTCATCCGAAATTAGGCCCAAAAATAAAATGCCAGGTAAATTTAATAAAAAATATTTGCCAATTTGCACAATTTCATAACCTCAATGTTTTTATACATCAGGTACCTGATGACTATATATCCAAAGAAATTTTTGATGCTGTCAGCGTTTACATTATTCCAAAACCTCAGTTGCAGAGATGCATTCTTACAGTGTGAGATGAATTTAATTTACTATATTATTTATTTATTATTCAATTGTACTTTAAGTCAATAAAACTATGTTGGGTCATCTAAATCCCATGAAAACCGTAAGATCCATCGACGTTTTTATCACAACTATCATTCGATCTTGAATATACATGTTTGATTAACAGATAATATTATATAAAATATATTTCAATTTTGATAATCAGATTGATCCTTATTCATTTTGATACTACTAAAAACTAATAAACTATTCAAAGAAAATTATGAATATCAATAGCTTTTTAGAAAATTATAAATTTACTTATAATAGAAATTAAACTGTATTTTTTGTGTAAAAATATGTTGATAATATAAAATTATTTCAGTAATGTTCTGGGCTACAAAATTGTGGGGTTTCCTTTACGTATAGATAGCCAAAAATATGCCAGAAATGCCTTATATTTTAATTTATGTTTTGTATGTGATTCGTGGGCTAAGTCAGTACAATATGAACCAGTGGTAAAAAATTAGCAGAATATTTCGTAAGTAATCAAACTAAATGATTATATTATTATATTTGTTATTTGCTTCAAATAATATGTAAATTTCTCTATATTTAAATTCTATTTTTTTTTTTCAGGCGTCCATGGAGGAAGAATCTGGGTTTTTATCAGATGGGGATACGACACGCTATTTTGGCTTACTGGACAGAGTACTGAATGACCTAAATACGTATCGTCAATGCACTGTTGTTGGTAAAGCTAAAACTATAAAATTAATTTTTTATGTATATTGAACAAAATACTTAATCCCCAATAAGTGCACCATGTGCAGTGCCAAAATTTACAACAACTATATTAAAAATTAAACTTATGTGTTTCTGATATTGTTAAAATGCTATAATATTTATAGAAGGAGAGACCACAATTTACCTAAAAATTGTTCAAGCTGCCACAGACCCACCCATTGTCAAAGATCATGTAGTTCCTGTTTTTGTAGAAGAATATTTGGCAAAACTTGATGACTGGGATTTAACTACTCAACAAGTATTTCATAACAAATGAAATGCGTTTTAAAGAATTCTTGAATAAATACTACTTGTTTTGTAGGTGATTCCATTTATTGATGGTTTTAATCATATAGCACGAATAGCATACCAAAGTGATGTGGAAACTAATTTAGTTAAAGCCTGTATTCAAAATCTGGTCTACTATGGTGTTGTGAGTAATTATATTTGTAAGATCTTTGAGGAAGAAGAAGAAATATCTTTAATAAACATAGCGCAAATATCTTTAAATATTCAATCTCATGAAAGTACAGTTTTTTGTAGATATTTTTTATTCAAATATGTTTTTAAGATTTAATTTATTTTATATTTAAGAACTTGTATTAATATAGCATAAAACTCTATTTCTGTTTAGGTTAAATTACTGCCAATATTAAAATATAGTAATGTGTATATGGTTTCGGCTGGATTCCGATCAATTTGGTCTCAGGAAAAATTGCAGAAGAAATGTAGAGACTATATATCATTAAGACCTACGGGGTTACAACCTTCTTTAAACAAGATATTGGAATTTTATAGTGCAATGGGTAATGGTACAACATTAAAATCTCTATGTGTGCGATTCAGTCCACATAAATATAATATTGATGAAAGGTAATTAATTATTGATTAAATTAACTTTTGCACAATTAATAATTATGGATTATAGTTGTTTAATACTGAAATTTAACATTTTTATCGGAATGATATTTTTAATGACACTATAATTACACAATAATGTTAAATTATTTAAAACCAATATTAACAAGTTATACATGTATAACACTTTGCCATTTTGCATTTGCCATGCACTTTGGCCATTACTAAGTCTTTGATCATAATAAAATAACAAAGTAAAAATAAAATTATAAACTATAGTTGATAATTATTGAGATGCAAGAAACATATTATAATATCTTATCTTATTATAAACAAGTTAACATTACAGAAGAGGATTATCTGCGAGAACTTATTATAGTTTTAATTTAATTCTTAAAATTGATTATAGCGCTAGTTTGCAAAATATTATTTAATTCTTTAAGAAAAAATCATATTAGTAAAACTGACATGTACTATTTTTATTTTTAGGCGTTTGGTTGTATTTGGCTTGCAACATAATTTAATCAAATGTGTTCATAAGGTAAAATATTGCTATGAGATACACTTCAATTAATACTTATACGTCTTAATTATAGTTTATATCAGAAACTATTCAATGTGTAATCTGGTCAATCTTGCTATATTGTTATTATATTTTTAGTACCCCATTTACACTGGAGGTGACCCTCCAGTTAATATGCAAAGATTGTTTACTGGTCAATTATCCATTGATGAACTATGCTGCAGTATTGGAATGTCTCTTCCGCAAATAGAAGACATTATTGAGGCTGATCCAGATGTACTTATGTTGTATAAGTAAGAATATTTAAAAGCATTAATTGTGATATAAAAAGAAATAGCTTACAGGTTTATACAATGACACATTGTAGTTTAAACAGTATTGTTAATATTAAGTATTTATGTTCTGAAGTATACGATAAGAATTAATTTTAAGAGTAATTTATTCTTCTCTTATTTAGTATATCATTCCAAAAAATCATATTACATCATAAATCAAAGATCTGAGAATGTAAAAAAATATTTATTAATAAATAATAACTTAAATTCTATTTTATATTTATTCTTCGTCTGTGTCTTGCTCAGACATATCACATTCACTTGAATAATTCGTGGAAAAACTTGATGTATTTGCAGCAAAGTTTTGCAAATAGCGACCAGTAGATTCTACTCCAAAAGCCTTCTCTTTGAGAGCTTTTCGTTTTGAACCCAATCCTTCATTAGCATCAGTCTCTGAATAAATAATTTAAGAATGCAATTTAACTTCAGGGAATAAGAGTTAATTGATCAACAAAATATTTAATAAATTGATAAAATTAAAAGTTCATTTTATGATAAGTCATTGAGAAAAAATGATTTATATTGACTTCATTTCAAATACATAAATATTTATATTTATAATTAAAATTACTCAGGCTACTCAAGCCATAATAAAGCTTAAGCTTTGAGAAAGAAAAATATCACCAAATAAAATTTTGTGAATACATATAAAATATATTTTTGGTTTTGTTTAGATAAACCACATTTTCGAGTACTTAAAAGACAATACTGTTTGTAATGGTAGCTTAAAACTTGTACTACATTTCTTATTATTTATGCACCATTTACATACCACATCCAGACTCTTCTTCTTTACTAGTAATTTGTTTCAAAGGAGTTTTAGGACCCTCGTCAAAACAATTATGCAGCACAGCAGATATATCAGAATCCTCCAATTTTGTTGGAACTAAAATATTCATCCATATATATATATATATATATATATATATATATATATATATATATATATATTAACAAAGTCTAATAATCGGGCATAACATCATAAAAACATGATTTCTTTCAAAAATTTATTTTAAATCCATACGTTTCGGCTATATCCTAGCCTTCATCCACTGAATGAAGGCTAGGATTATAGCCGAAACGTATGGATTTAAAATAAATTTTTGAAAGAAATTCATGTTTTTTATTGATGTTATGCCCGATTATTAGACTTTGTTAATACATATGTCAACATCAAATTCAGAATCATACAAAATATATATATATATACACATATGTATATATTATATCATATTATATGTGTACAACGTTTTTAACTTTCATACATTTTAGTTGTTCTCTACGCATTTTATAGTCTTCTCTGAATGAAGAAATTATTTCAGATATTTCATTCAGTTCAACTCGCTCTTGTGGTTTAATAGAATATGATTCAAACGTTATATGATGTGGTATCATTAGAGTATGTGGTAGTTCTGCAAATTAAGTTTAAATTTAATATCGATAAAATTATCAAGTGGTAACATGTCATTGACCAATACCTTTAAAATATTTATAAAAACTTTTTTCTAAACCATAACAGTGACTGTCAAATACAAATTTGAAAGCATTATCATAATATAACTTTAGAAACATATATATTGGTTCATCATCTATAGTTCTGTTTAGTGTTAACCACCATCCTTTCAAATGCATCCATTCCTCTCGCACAAGTCTAATTTTTGCAAATTCTACAAAGGGCTGGCTATAGTAAAGGGAATATCTGAAATAATGTATCATATCAATAATCATAAAAATAGAAAATATAGCTGAAATTGAAATTCCTTTAATCCAGTAATATATATAGAATTTTAGATCTCAATCTTAAATTTAAAATATTCTTCATTTTTAGTATTTAATACTCTTGTCTTAATTAACGAATTACGAATGTTTTTACATTTACTAATGATGAAAGAAAGAAATTAACTTGATGCTATGCAATACATTTGGAAAATTCTCTTATTATTCATTAGCTCCAAATAAAAGAACAAGTCTGAATTGGGTCTCATTGTTTAAATTTTTTGATGAGCATTTCGAAGTAAAATTATAAGATGTAGACCTCATCAAATTCATAGTTAATACTCATAAAAGGTTAAAAAAATTACAGTAAAAATAAACCTCCTATTTTAACTTTTGCATCTTTTACACATAAAATAAAATATTTAGCAACATCCATAAATTCCTCTGAAATCTCCATAACCTCTGCTGCATTATTGCGCCCACTAAAAACGTAATAAATTATTTATTTTATTAATTGCAATCGAATTGCGTAATACATATGGTCCAATATCTCACACAAATATTTGCGCAAATTTCATCTCTTTCCATATATCGGAAAAACATTTAAAAGTGCTCTCAGGAGCACTCCTAAAATTGTAAATAATTCTTGTGGCATCTTCTCGGAAGCCTTTTGCAAATTGGGGTATTACTGCGCACATTTTAATTACTTAGCAAATTGTATTTATAGATTTATTCAGATAAGTATTTTTATGAAAGTTTTAACGAATTTACTCGAATTGCCAATAAGTACAGAACACGTTGTTAAGCAGCTGTCAAATTACGCAATGTTTTGAGATGACAAGATATTCCAGTGAAGCGCAAGATAAACACAAATTATAGATAATATTAATCGATAAAATAAAAATGAAGTGTAGTAGTTGTCCAAAATCAAAATTGAAAAATTTTGCATATCTTCAATTTTTTTTGCTTTATTTGACTTAAATACATATATTGGTTTTTATATAAAGATTCGAACAATTTGCAAATTGTATACACCTATTCTAGGAATATCATTATAATTATAATATATACATATATATATATATATATATATATATATAAATTATATATATATATATATATATATAATTTAATTAATTAATATAAGTATGAAAAGAGCTATTAAAAACATACTGCCACATACTGCCATCATGTATATAATGCATCATGTATATAATGCATATCTTCACGTTTTGAATGTTTCTGAACATTTTAGCACCTTAGAAAAAATTGATGTGTGTGTATGTGTGAATAATTTAAAAAACATTTGATTACTACTGATGGGGAGACGTGCTAGTTTTTGGCAAGGACAGGTCCAGCCATTTCGGACATACAAAGCTAAATGTGCAAAAATAGCAATATTTGAGAGAACAAAGCACCCGATTTGAATCATTCAAAAAAAAATATTTTAATTTAATTTTTTTATTTAGAGGGCGTCCATTAATCACGTGATACGACCCCGACCCAGTCTTTGGTGATACATATGGATACATGCATGATGATGGGTGATATTCAAAATTATCCCATTATTAATAATAATATAATTATCATTATATTTCGTGATTTTTTGTCAAACCCTCCCTTACCTCACGTGATTAATGAACGCCCCCTCACAAAAAATATTTTTTTGAATAGCGAAAATAATTCGGATTCTAATTTTAATTCTAGCTAAAACTCCAAAGTTCACCTTTGTACTTGAAATAAGTAATTTTAACTTTGCAATTAAGTTTTGTTCATTTACTTTTTATGCAAAATTATATGAACGTCATTGTCCAATTTATAAGCTCTTATATTTTGTCTATAAAATACGAATAGTGAAAGTTTTAGTGCTTATAACAATATATTTGAAAAGATTTAATATTCTTCGAATATTTCATTTTGTTACGGGAAGTTCCGGCAATTTACTTTAATAATTTAGAATTGAATAAAAAATAGAAAACAGACAAATATGCGAAAAAAACATTAAACCATACAATAATAAAAATGCGAATAAAACATTAAACCATTCAATAAAACAATAAAAATGCTAGATAACAAATATATATACATTATATATATATATATATATATTTGTATATATATATATATATTTATATATATACACATATATACATTATATATATTTTTTATCGTAATCGTGTCCCTACGGCACTGTTATCTTTTCTCTTGTGAAGTAATGCATGCAAGTTTGTTGCCGTGCTGTCATCAACAGTTATTTACGTGCCTGTGTCTGTTCGTCTATTAGAAACTTTCATATACAATGTGGATTAACTATGTTGAACGCTTCTGTGAACATAAAATTAATGTGAAATATTATTTAAACAAAATATTAGAAGTAATTATGAATAATAATATTCAATTACCCTAGTCAGAATTACAATTATTGAATAATGATCAAGTGCTCAATGTCAATGTCAATAGTGACATTGTTTTTAGTTTACGTTATAAATCACACTTTAGGATATTTTGGAACTGAAGTTAATAAAAATGATGACTGTTTTTGTGAAGTGAGTGCTTCATTTATTTTTTATCACAATCATCATTAGTGTTAATTTATATATCTTTTCGTTTTTTCAGCTTAAAGGTAGTATAGACGATTGCAGTTGTACGGTTGATACTGTAGATTATTTCAATAATAAAAAAATCTTTCCGAGACTACAGAGTTTGCTCATTAAAGATTATTTTAGATTTTACAAAGTGGACCTAGACCGGGTAAGTTTGCTATGATTATCATTTGTATTATAAAATGCTCTTGACTTTCTATTAGTAATTGTCAAACTTTATGATTCATAGCTGATTAGTCAAATATCATTATTAATATTCAAACTATTAACTAGATCACAATTGAAAAAATAGTTTTATTAGCAAATTGTATCGATAATAATAGAAAATAAAATAGACGGATGTTAATTGTTTTTGTAGAACTAAATTGTGCACCTGTTTGAAAATTTGCTTTTTTTGTTCACACTTTTTGATATTTGATATGTGAGCAACATATAATATAGTCTAAAGTTTATAAAATTTATTAAATATACCTACTCAATAGTAGAACATTCAATATTAGCTTTCGAACTTTCTTTTTCTGAAATGCTGTAAATGTTTTCTTTCCATTTTCATAGTAATCAAAATATTTATTTGAAAATTTTCTATTTAATTTAAATTATTTTGCTAATCCATTGCATATTCTAATTTGATTCCTGTTTTGTTCAAATTATTTGTAGCAAATATTTTTATTGCATTCATTTAAATGTCTGTCTTCCTTCTTCGAGTATCACATTATATTATTATTTCTAAAAAAGATTTGATGTTGTTCAGAATAAGCGCTATTATTATTATTTATATTAATTATTAAATGCCCGCAGGCATTACATGTATTATTATATACATGTATTATTATATCAATAAGAATATTGTTATTACATAATTTAAATCAGAAATTTGTTCAAAAAAGATTAATACAAAATTGTTTAAGTACTTTTAGTTTGTACTAAACAATAACTGATGAAGTGATTTATCTCAACATTAAAAATTAATTTAATATAAATGATTCATAATAAAATGCTTCATTTATATTTATTTCAATGAATACAAGAAATATGTAGTTTTGAACGTAAGCATTTGAAATATGATAATGTACCTATTATCACTGGTTTTTCATAATAAATCATCTACATAATTATTACTTTTTATCTATAAATTATAGATATTTTGCATAGATAACAAAATAATTTTATGTTTGTTTTCAGAAATGTCCATTTTGGGTAGATGACAGTCGATGTGCTATGTCACATTGCCATGTAGAAGCATGCCAACAAGAAGATATTCCTGCGGGTCTGAAACGAATGAAACAAAGATATCAGGTTTTTGTTTTTAAAATTGTATTTCTTACTAAGATAATATTTTAGATTCATGCCATTTTTACTAGTCATATTTTGGGATATAGTTTGAATTTGTTTAATCTTTATATATGTATACATATATTCTTCATTAGTATTTGTCATACTAAATTTCCTGTTTTTATCTCTACATTTATCAGTGAAATAAGGTGATTCATTTATGAGTAATCTATTTGCACCTGTCATATCACTCATATTTTCTTTGTTGCCTAGGATCCAGATCAATCTCAAACTTTCTGTGATGACTTTGATACCAGACTGGGATATTTAAATATGAGCATTAGTCCAGCTGCTCACAAAGGATTTGAAGAATGGGCTAAACATGATGATGCACAAGTAAATATACCTGTTAAATATTTTTTATCATCTTTTATTTATTGGGTTTTTAATTTCAGGATAATTTTTGTCTCTTAGATGAAGATGAACCTTCAGCTCAATATGTAGATTTATTATTAAATCCTGAAAGGTATACGGGTTACAAAGGATTTTCTGCAAATAGAATTTGGAGGAGCATATACATGGAAAATTGTTTTAGGTATTTTATTGTAATATTGTCTTTCAATAATTCAATTTGAATTGAACTTCTTTACAATTCTATGTTAAATTTTATTTTCAGACCAAAAATTTGCATGAACTATAATTCTTTTATTCCTTATAATGCTTTATCGGCCCAGAATGGAATGTGCCTGGAGAAAAGAGCATTTTATAGAGTACTGTCAGGGTTGCACACTAGTATAAATATTCATTTATGTGCTAATTACTTATTATCAGGTAAAGTGTAAAAATATTTATTATATCTCTATAATATAATTATTTGTTATATATTTATTTAGATAAGGAACAACCAGGGTTTGTTGGCCCTACAACTGGACTTTGGGGCCCTAATATAGAAGAATTTAGGCATCGTTTTCATCCAGATTATACCAATGGTGAAGGGCCTCATTGGTTAAGAAATTTATATTTTATATACTTAGTAGAATTAAGAGCTTTATCAAAAGCTGCACCTTATTTATTAAGAGAAGAGTATTTTACTGGCAATGAATCAGAGGATAAAGATGTAAAAGCAGCTATTACCGATTTGTTAAAAGTGGTTCAGTAAGTACCTATATATGACTTTTTTGGTACAATATACTAACTATAGCCATTTATTTAGGCTTACATATTTAATATATAATTTTTAATATCAAGCAATATTATTTCTATTTCTACTTTATTACAGGTCTTTTCCTACTCCTTTTAATGAACGTACTATGTTCAATGGTCACACAACAAAATTAAAAAGAGAATTCCAACATCATTTTCAAAATATTTCTCGTATAATGGACTGTGTGGGTTGTGACAAGTGTAAGCTTTGGGGAAAGCTTCAAGTTCAAGGATTAGGAACAGCATTAAAAATTTTATTCTCTGGAAAATTTGATTCATTTGATGAATATGGTAATAATGGTGATTTTTATTTTTGTAATAATAATATGTGTACTTTACAATATAACTATTTTTGTTTAGGAATAGATTTGGTAACTTTGGGACGAAGTAAATTTCAATTACAAAGAACTGAAATTGTATCACTATTTAATGCTTTTGGAAGGTAAATAGGACAAAACAATTTATTACAACTCTGTCATAATATCAAGTTAAAATTATATTGATAATATTTTAGATTATCAACGAGCATAAATGAACTGGAAACTTTCAGAACAATCAAGAAAAAAGGTAGCACATACTATATAAGTCGAGTTATAAGATTACATCACATAGTGGTATAATGTTTTAATATAAATATTATTAATTATTTATTATATTCAAAGATGTTTATTATAAAATATTTGTTTAAATAAATATGATGTTCGCAATTACTCTTTTAATAGCAACTATTATTAACATTAACTCACATCGATTGCTAGCTCTTCATACATGATTCCCACTAGGTCAAGCTGGTTTCAGTAAATATACAAACACTCTTAACAAAAAAAACGTTTGCATTAGATATAATTTACACATATCACACTGGTATTTTAAACTAATATCTATATATTTAGTATTTTCTTAATTCAATGTCGATATATGGAAAATTAAGTTCAAATGAAGTGCGCGTGTTTCATAATTTTAAAATTATGAAACGCAAAAATTTAAATGGCGGGATCGTTTGACGTGCAACTGCAGCGCCAAAGTATTGTCACGTGACCAGAATATTTACTACCGCTAAAGGTTTATTTTTGCTTGGTTGTCATGATTTGAATATACTTTTGTTTTTTTCTACTTTTATAATTACTTTTGCTTTCTAATATGAACTCAAATAATTTTCTATATTGTTCAAGTAGTACTGATCCAAATTGTTTAATCAAAACAATATTTGGTGGAACAGTTTTTGATATTCATAGTATTAAGTATCACAAACTTTTTTCGGAATCGATCCAGAAAATGTGCGAATCACATTATCCATTCAGAACAACTGACATTAGACACTTCAAACTCAAACTCAAACTCAAACTTTCACTCAAATTCTGATGCACAACCACACCCTCAAAGGTAACTGACATTTCTTAATTTTAAATTATAAAACTTATCTGAATAATGAAGCGAATAATTGTATTTTCTTGATTTTTTTCATTTTTGTTGAAAAGAATTGTAGACTATGCCAAAATTCCGAGCACCCGCGTCACAAGATCTATGACTGCTGCAGGACGCGCTCAACTCTACGACCAACTAGAAATTCCAAAAGAACAAGATTAAAAACCCGAAAATAAAAAGATAAATACACCCCAAAAATATTGACGAGACCAAAATATAAAAATTTGTTTCTCAATGCCTAAGACTTGGCAAGATAACGCATTTATATCAATTACTAATAAAAAAAATTTACATTAGTGAACATTGAACATTTAAATTAATATGAAATGAAAGTGGATTCTAGCGCAATTTAAAATTAGTTCAAAATTGATGCATGACGAATCGCGTCGTTAATTTATATATTTTTATATTGGTCTGTAGAAGTATTCAAATAACAAAATACCTACACAAAGACTTCCCATTTCCCAACAAAAAAATAATGAACAGTGAAAAAGCAATCAAAATAATATATTTGGCCGTTACACAAAAAAATTAAATGGTGTTTCCCTCTATTCATCGGTAAGAATATATCATTGACAGTTACAATGGGTGCATTCGACTTGGACGCTTACGCGCTGTGAGCGCGCCGTGAGCGCGCTTTCATCGTTCGACTTGGCGCTGTGAGTTTCACATAAGTACGCTCGTAGCACCATCGTAGATGCTCGTAGCACATATTTTGCGCTCACATACGCTCACGCCACAGAGGTAGGGCAGCGTGAGCGTGAGCGTCAGTTTGTTTTACTATCTGTCATTTCATTTGTTTATTATTTGTCAAATTCTTTATAATTCCGCAAAAATGGCAAGCTGTAGATCACAATTATTTTTCAATATTAATATTGATATTAATTAATTTTAAATTTAATTAATTTTAAATTTCAATTTTAATATTACTATTAATTAAGCATAAGCTAACCAAATTTCATTTATTTATTAATTGTTTAATTCTTTATAATCCCGCAAAAATGCCAAGTTGTATATCACATATTTTTTGATATTAATATAATATTAATTAATTTAAATTCAATTAATTTTAATAATTTTCAATTTTATTTTAATATTACTATTAATTAAGCATAAGCTAACCAAATTTCATTTATTTATTAATTGTTAAATCTTTATAATCCGCAAAAATGCCAAGTTGTATATCACATATATTTTTTGATATTAATATTAATATTAATTAATTTTAAAATCAATTATTTTAAATAATTTTAAATTTTAATTTTAATATTACTATTAATTAAGCATAAGCTAACCAAATTTCATTTATTTATTAATTGTTAAATTCTTTATAATCCCGCAAAAATGCCAAGTTGTATATCACATATATTTTTTGATATTAATATTAATTAATTTTAAATTTAATTAATTTTAAATAATTTTAATTTTTAATTTTAATATTAATATGAATTTAGCATAAGCAAACCAAATTTCATTTATTTATTACTTGTAAATTCTATATAATCCCGCTGAATGATCCAGAATAATAAATTTTACACAATTACCGTTACCGCCAGTTGCCGCCATTTTGATGCTTATTGACGCTCACAGTTTCCAAAACGAACGGAATTTTTATCGATTCTGAGCGCTTCGGCCAATCGAACGCTAAAAATTCGTGCTTATAAGCGTGAGCGCTCACAGCGCGTAAGCGTCCAAGTCGAATGCACCCAATATGAATTGACAGCTAGCTGACAGTTCAATATTGCACAATATGATGGTATTTTATATTTTATAACTTTTTATATATCGTTAACAGATTGTTTAAAAGATAATATTTTTCTAATATGGATGAGAATCAAGAAAGACAGTGTGACGAATTATCTACTTTAGAAGCATATGTGGGGAGAATGAGTTTTCTTATTCTATTCCTGACAAAATTCCTGTAAGTTTTTATGTCCATATATATCATATGGAGTATTTTAAATTTTTTTATTTATTAGGTCGGATATGCCGATATATGCGTGGATTCATCGCCAATTGAAGTCTTTTTGTTGATCCCAAATCACATAAACATCTTCAATAACGGTGAGTTTTTTTGGAGGTTATGAATTTTTTATTTAAGATACTATATATTTTTTATTTAAGTTGAACAAAGAAAATTTAAATAAAAATTATAATTTTTTTTTGCTATAGATTATTCTATTCGAATTGACATTATAATTTTTATAATTCTATTACAAATTGATTGAATTAAGGACATTCTCTTTCTTTAAGCCAACCACCAAAGAAAAAGCAAAGATTTTATTAATTATTTTATTATTAAAGTTAGTTTAAAGTCTGCTCATGAATCTATTTAGGTTTCCTATTTACCACCAATAAGGCTGAATTTTCAATTGCCTAAAGATTATCCAAAATCTGTGTCTCCGAAATTTGTTATTAGTTGTAACTGGCTTACACATGAACAGTTGATAAAGCTTTGTGATTATTTAGATGAAATTTGGAATACGGATCCAGTAAAACTAATGATAATAAATAAATTAAGCTTATTTGTAGAAGATATTATTTATATATTATTACAACAGGTGAAGAAGTTTTGTATAAATGGATGCAGTTTTTGAAACATGAAACCATGACATTTTTACAAATTAAGGAAATTAATATAACTCAAAGGAAAAAAACAAATTCTGAAAAATCTCCGATCACCACAAATGACTCAGATGTTGATATGAAAAAGAGAATAAAATACAATACCGAGAAAAATAGATATATCATTTTCTTCTCAAAAAACTTCAAAAGATTCAAGAGTTTTAATCGATAGAAGTATAGACATGCTCATCACTAATTTGAAAGAATATAATGAAAAATGTCTTTTAGAAGAATTTAATTTAACATATGTATTTTGTGAAATATGTTTTGTATCCAATTCAGGAGCACATTGCATCAAATTCAGGTAATATATTTCATTCAGATTAAATTTGGATTTTAGTTTATACTTAAGTTGAATACTATTTATTTTGCTGATTAATTAATAAGTAATCATTTGGAAAGTTTAGTGAAATATTATAATTAAATAATATTTAAATTTCAATTCAAAAATGAGATCTGTAGGTTTGAAATAATAATTATTATAATCTAAATTTATACTTTGATTATAGCTGTGACCATGCTTTTGTAAATTATGTGTGTCAGAATATTTATTAACAAAAATTAAAGATGGTAATGTCATTGGCATTACTTGTCCAGCAATAAATTGCAAGCAAGAAATCAGCATAGCTCAAATCAAGAATTTAATTTCGCAAGAAAACTTTCTCAAGTAAGTTTAGAATAACATTAATAATTCAATTGTTAATTGTTCTCTTATAATTGAAATTTTTTCTAGATTTGAAAAGCTTATGCTTAGTCAAACATTAGATACGATGATGGATATTATATATTGCCCAAGAGTAGTTTGCCAATATCCTGTTACTTACGACCCATCTGAAGCCGTTGCCTCATGTCCAAATTGCTTATATTCTTTTTGTGTACTTTGCAAAAGGGTATATCACGGTGTGGAACCTGCAAATTAAAACAAGGTGAGTGTTATGTAGAGATATATCTAAAAATGTGTGTAGTAAATTTTCGTGAAATACAAATATATATTTGAACATATTTTTATTAAATGCGTTTTTTTTCAGAGGATAGATTAGCTGTCATTGAAAAATATCAAAACGGAACCGATGAATATAGACAAGAAATAAATAAAAGGTATGGTGAAAAGTATATTAAAAGGTATTAGAAGATCATGCTTCTGAAGAAACTATAAAACAATAGCACGAAACCATGTCCAAAATGTGGAGTTCAAATAGAGGTAGCTTACATTAATTTATTTCCTAATATTTATATATGACAAAATACATATATTTATAATTAACATAAATATTTAGAAATCGGAGGGATGCAATAAGATGACATGTAACAGATGCCAGACATTTTTTGCTATTATGTTCTTCAGTTTTAGACAGAGGTGATCCATATGATCATTTTGCAAATCCTGCTTCAAGATGTTATAATAAATTATTTCCGCATGAAAGAACTGAAGATGATTAAGTAGATGAAATGTTTAACATATTTTATTTTTTTGATACTATATTTTTAACAATTTTATTTAATTTATTTGTATAAATAGATAATTCCTATATTTATATTAATTGTATAAATGTAAAAGACCATGTTTAAAAAATATATTTTCATAATGAACACTATTTAAAAGTAGTCTTTCAATTAAGGCTGCATTCTTAAAGCTCCATCAACTCGAATCACTTCACCATTTAGAAGAGGATTTTCAATATTGTTTGTACCATATGAGCAAATTCAGAGGGCTCTCCAAGTCTTTGAGGAAATGGAATAGTTTTTGCCAAAAATGCTCTTACTTTCTCTGGAAGTTGTTGTAGAAGTGGTGTTGAATAAACCTTAAAAAAAAATGCCTTAAGAAGAGGTATGCTATTTATAAATTCTCATTAAATAGTAGCTCTTGTACTCTTCATTTGAAATAAACAGGAAAACAGTCTAAAATTTATAACAATATAGAAGTTGTCTTAAATTATAGAACTTCAATATTGCAATTACTTTCTTAAATATTCTTTGAAGACTCTCTTTCGTTAAAAATTAAAATTCTCAGAATTAAATAATCGTATTTCCAGTAATACCTGGTGCCAGAGTGACCACTCGAATGCCTTGACTCGCTAAATCTCTAGCAATAGGCAGTGTCATTCCAACAATAGCACCTTTGGACGCAGAATAAGCAGCTTGTCCCATCTGTCCATCATAAGCAGCAACACTTGCTGTGTTTACAATCACTCCTCGTTGACCATCCTTATTAGGTTCATTTACTCCCATCAATCCAACAGACAATCGAATTACATTGAAGGTTCCAACAGTATTAACCTATTCAATTAATGATGAAAAATGTAAGACCATTCGAGTACTGTAAAGCAACAATTTTTTAAAAAATCATTAAGTAAATGTTATTGCTTTTAAATAATATATTTTTTTAAAAAAAAATTCAGATAATAAACGCAAAGCGATTCTTAGAAAAGCCGTTAAATGAGAATTGATTCATCTATTTGTAAAAAGTTGGATTTCATTACATTCAAGTTTTTAAGTAATTATGACTCACTTACCATTAGAACTTTTGTAAAATCTTCTAATTTATGAGGCAACTGCTTATTGAAATTATATGTTTTAAATGCTACACGATACCAGCACAGCACAGTTTACAGCACATCAAGGCGACCAAATTTTTCTTTAGTTAATGCTATTGCTTCCTCAACATCTTTTTCAGATGTGACCTAATAACAAAATGTAAGTTAGTTGGACGTGCAATATTTAGGCCAAGATTTCTTAGATATTGAAAAATTACAATAATACATATATACATCTCAAAACTGCATAAACTCTATTGTTTTTCTAAAAATGATCTACTTCTGAAATACTTACATCAACTGGTGCATATAAACAATTATCTCCAATATCTTTAGCTACTTGAGATCCACTTGATTTAGGTAAATCACATAAAACTACTCGGCCACCTTGTGCACAATTCGCTCCACAGTGGCCTTTCCCAAACCAGAAGCACCTCCAGTAACAAGACCTACAACGCCCTGAAAAGAAAATGACATTAAATTTCAAGCCACAAAGGATGAAAAAACATTTAAAAATATATTAAATTATTTAGATGCTCTATAACTAGGTTATAATTCAAACTTTTATGTTTGTTCGATAGTACAAAAATATTATCCCACCTTCAACATTTTGAGAGATGATTTGAAAAATTGTTGTGAATATAAAATATATAAAATGAAATCTAATCTGTGTCTTTTCAAGATAATATTTTACAAAATTTGAATGACATTGTTTTGACCGCGTGATATTCCAAAGTAGCCAAAGACCTTTGACAATAAACAGGGTCAAACTTCATTGCTTTTGATAGTTTGTTTTGGTTGAATAAATTAAAATTAATAAAGCATAATCGATGCATAACTGCACACGTAAATTTACAATTGAAATATTTAGGAAAATATTCATCAAATAATTGATTTAATTTTTTGAAATATTGAAACTCGCAATACATTTTTGAATTTAAATGAAAACCAATCTTTATAAAAATAATTATTACAAAAGTAATTACGTATATATTACATAATACTAGCCATTTTTAATTATTTCAATAGTAATAATTCAATTTAATCGAAAATGATTACTGAATTTCGATTTCCTAGATAGAAATGCCCTGTCTGCTTTGGAAAACAGAGTGTGGCGGTGTTTACAAAATTATATAGTGTTCTTTTCTTAAATCATAGATAAATAAGCATTTAATAGCAAATTTTAAATAGTTAGTCAAATTTAAATTGCTTGTAGGTAAAGTATTTACAAAATATAATTTATGTGAATGAAGATTATAATTACTTAATATTTTAAATTAGGATTGTAATTACTTATTATTTTAAATATTATAATTTTTTTATATGATATAAAATTTTATATGATAAAACATTAATGAATTTACTTCTTATTTGTTTAAATTTTATTATGAATTTTATAATGTTAGATTTTATGTGTTATTTTTCATAAATTTATATTTTAGCGG
>NW_020539862.1:0-13322 GCF_003426905.1 Ctenocephalides felis
TAATGGTTACAAACATTAAATCTTTTACTCTTGTTGTTTACTGATCAAAATTAGTAACAATCTACAAAATCAAACGCGAAAAAGCAAGAAATTTATTTAAGTTGCAAATATTGTTGTAAAGAAAAATTTTCCAAGATTTCATTTTTATTCGAAACTTTCCTCACTAGATAAACTTGCTACGTAACAGTTACGTTCATAAAATGTTGTCTAGAAAGTAAAGGCAGTTGTGTCCTTTGTGTTACGTAACGGTTACGTACATTACAGTACGTTTACGTTTTGTCTCGTTATTTACTGATTAAAATTAGTGGAACAATCTACAAAATCAAACGCGAAAAAGCAAAGAATTTATTTCAAAATAAATAAAAATTCAAACAATACATACACACATACACACAAATCTACAAAACAAAACTAAGTTACACAACAAAATATTTACAGCCAGATTAACATCTTTTATTCGCTTTCTCATTAGAATTGTTTGCTGAATTCGGACCTATTTAATAAAAGCAAAGACTAACATCAACAAACAGAAAAAATTAAGTTAATTATAAAAAAAGTTAAATTAGTAATCGCGACAATCTTAATCTAACTATAGATTCAAATCTAAAAGGATTTGTGCTTGAATTTTAAATTTTGAAATGAAAAAGTACAAGGCGACTCCAAGTGAAATAAAAATGTATAAACCATAAAATAATTTATATATAAAATAATTTATGGTTTTATTTAATAATTTAATAATTTATTATATGGTTTAATTAATAGATAAAGAAGTTTGAAAAGTTTGAAAATTAAATGAGAAACATTAAAGTTTCTATTCTCTTTTCATATCCATTTGAATATACAACTTGCCGATAGGTCTATTTAATTATCTGGCCAATTGAAACCAATTTGTTTTAAACATAAAAAAATAATATAATTAATAATATAGAAAATATTATACCTCGAATTCTTAGCCTGCAGGTTCAGGTTAGCATGAATAAAAAATCATTACGTAAAATTTTGAAACTTTTTAATTCTAATCACTAAATATTATATTAATAATTAAATTACTAAATAAATATCAAAAGGGAAAGGATAAAATTTGTATGAATTAATTGTTTCTTAAGTTTAGCAATTTTTTAAATTTATTTAGTAATTTTTTTACTGTAACAATTTGTTTTTGTCAATCGAAACTAAAATAAGTTTATTGTAAAAATAAGAATAAAAAACAAATAAAAACTTAAATGCAAAAAATAAACTGAGAATAAAATAAAATATAAATAAAATAAAAAGTTTGTAAGAACGTAACAATTTATTTTGTTTAAAAAAAAAATAAAATCTCAAAATATATCTTGTATATTCTTTTGCAATGATGTATTTAAATATACTCCTTCTAAACGATTATTCGGATTTAGATAAATCTTTCTGAAGTTTCTTAAAGAAATTTTTTAGGATGTATGTGATTATAAAAATATAGTAATATTGTAGAAATAAATGGAAATAATTGCAAAAAACATTACTTGGCATTGAAAACAAATGAAAACTGTCATCTGCCAAAAATTTCAATTTACTTATGAGTCTAGGCAATATCAGGATATGTATAATAAATTCATGATTATTTCTAAGAAAAATATAATGTCTACATTATTATTGCAAAAAGCAGCTGAGATGTGCAAAAAATTAAAATAATCTAAGATACAGTATATGTATGGCAGATTGAATGATACACATACGAACAGGATTTGACAAATTAATTTTCATTATTATCATTTATTATTTATTGGAGAAACCTTGTACTTTTTCCATACAACTACACTACACTAAGTATTTTAAATAAATAAAAAAATAAATCAATTTTTCGACTTGCCTAAGAAGGTGGCCGAAGGCGAATTGTAGGCCAAATACTCCTTATTGCTGGCCCAGGCTGGAAATTCGGACTGCTGAAGGGCCCCTTCGTCCGACTCGTCGCCACGTTTCCAGGGCAGGACACTTTCGGTGGCCGTTGGGGTCGATACGCGGGGCTCACCTAAAAAATACAAATGCAATGTTGTAGATTATTTAATTTTGTATGAATTTGCCGAATATTTCATTCTGATCGGACGAATGGTTTGCAAGTTACAAGAGTTGTAATAAACAAACGCGCGCGAACGAGTTGTCGTACTATATATAGTACAGCGGGTCAATTATGGTAAAAATGTTATGACGACAAATGTGGGCATGTGGGGGCTCATTTGAAAGGTCTCGAAGAGCCCTATACGAATATCGAAGTTATGGACCCGATAAGGCAATAGGGTTCCGTACAAGATAAATAGGTAAGAATCAAAGAATATTTCCAAACGCCATTTTAAAGAAACGGACTTTCTGTACGGTCTTATAATTTTAGATAATATTGTAGATAATTTAATTTTAAACAAATTTGCCGAATGTTGCAATTGAATTGAACGCACGGTTTAAAAGTTATCACACATCGCGCTCAAACGAGTTGTCGTACTATATATAGTACAGCGGCTCAATTATGGTACAAATTGTTATGACGTCAAATGTGGGCATGCGGGGGCTCGTTTAAAAAGTCTCGAATAGCCCTACACAAATATTAAAGTTATGAACCCAAAAAAGCAATAAGGTTCCGTACAAGATAAATAGCTAAGAACCAATTAACAGTTTCAAACGCGATTTTAAAGTACACCGAGTTGCTGTAATTACTTATAATATTAGACAATATTGTATATAATTCAAATTTGAACAAATTTGCCGAATGTTGCATTTAAATCAAACGAACCGTTTAAAAGTTACAAGAGTTGTAATCAACAAATGCGCGCAAACGAGTCGTCGTACTATATACGAGGTCTGTTCAAAAAGTACCCGGAATTTTCGTTTTTTCAAAAAAATATTTATTTATTCGTCTACATTAATGTGGTCCCCTTCAAAGTAGTCCCCCCCCAGATATAATACACTTATGCCAGCGTTTTTTCCAATTTTCGAAGCACCCTTGATATTCACTTTTTGATATGTCCTTGAGCACTCTCAGCGATTTTCTTCAATCGAGGAAAACCGCCGTCCTTTCATGGGTCTCTTCAACTTTGGGAATAGGAAAAAGTCACACGGAGCCATATCTGGTGAATTTTTGCACTTTGCAACACTTTATTTCATTTTTTACGCAAAATTTAATACAAATTCTTTGACTTTTCAATTCTTCCATTGTAAAAATCGCCGAGCTCAGAAAAACACGTCGAACCTTAGCGACTACCACAGACAAAGTAAACAGTGAATATAGCTGAAAATTTCATCATACTTTAGGGGCATGTATACCAACACAATAAAAAAAAATTTTGACAATCAGACACTCCAGACCCGCGAAATTTAATTATTAGTAATTCCGGGTACTTTTTGAACACACCTCGTATAGTACAGCTGGTCAAAAGTGGTAAAAATGTTATGACGAAAAAGGTAGGCATATGAGGGCTAGTTTGAAAGGTCTTGAAGAGCCCTATACGAATATCAAAGTGACAAAATAGGGTTCTATGACTAAAAATCAATTTTGATTCAATTTACCTTCGGAGTCCCTCGATATTCTCTTCACCGGTCGATCAGGCGACATGGCAGATTCTTGTTCTTCGAAAATAAAAAACAACAAGTTAATTAATGATTATGATAATTATTAAATACTAAATATTTACATTACAGTGCTTTATATATAGATATCATACATTGATTTAATGCACGAAGCAAATACTTAATACTTGATTATTTTTAATTTTATACGATTTCCGACGTTTCGACACAATATTTGGTCAATGAAAGTTGATTAAAATATTTGAGGAAAGTGCTTTCTATTATTTTTTTATGATAATTATTTTTGAACAAATAAATTTATATTTTAATTTAACTATAAAATAACCAAAGATCTTAGGAACATAAAGAAAAAATAATAATTCCTCTAGTAAAATCATTGCACTGTTAATTTCTAACGCTTTGATGACACAATATTATTTCGAAACGTCAGAAATAAATTATGGGACCGATTCTGCCGCATAACAGAAAAATGTTATGGCAAGGCTATGTTATAAAGAACATTCCATACTAAATATTAAAAAAGCCATGTGATTGCTGCGCAGTCAGGGATAATTCTCAGGTTGTCATATAGAAAACCAAACCTAGAAACCACACAACGATCTTAGATAACAGGGTCTTTCTGACTCAGCTTCATAACATACGAATGACGTTGCAGTTTGTGTATAAAACGCCTGAATGCGCAGCAAATACATGACATTTTAACAGTTTCCAGTATGATTCAGTAGCATAATGTATGCAAGTTGGAGCGTAACTTGGTCTTGCCATAACATTTTTCTGTTGTGCGGCAAAATCGGTCCCTAAGTATATAAATAATAAAAGTATATTACCATCCATAACTATTTTCAAAAAATAAATACGAAATATATATACTTTCCATATATACACATGCAAATACTATCAGTAGAAGGCCGAGACCAAAACAAAACTTGCACCGATAAAAAAGTTTAATAAACAATATTATTATTATTTTTACAAATATTGGCAAGTTATTTTTTTATTTTGGTCTTTTTTAAAGGATTTGTGCAAGATAAAGCGGAATAAGTATAAATAAAAAAATAGTATAAGAATAAATAAATAAATATTGTCTACCAACACTGACTACACAACTCAACTTCGATTCAATATTTAATAATAATTAATAGATATAATATTATATATTATAAATATTAATAAGCAAAGCGATATACATAATTATATATAATTAAAATAATTAAATTTCAGTCGACGATAAGGGCAAAATATTCAACAAATTGGGTTACCAGAAAGTTTTGTCATTTGTCTTTGTCTCAAGCCAGGTGTACGGTATTCTTGGAACATCTTTTCTGTCGAGTTTTTATTGTAAGGTGATTTTATTATTATTATTTTATTTAATTCTTATATGTATTAGGATAAATTCTTGTGATGATCTTACCTCATATTTATAAGAATTAAATAAAATAATAATAATAAAATCACCTTACAATAAAAACTCGACAGAAAAGATGTTACAAGAAATACTAGCGTCGTGTACATCGGGCTCAACGGATCAACCGATTTGAATGATTCAAAAACCATTCGATTCCTATTGAAAGGGAGATGTGCTGATTAGTTTTTGGCAAAGGTAGGTCCAGCCGTTACGGAGATACGAAGCAAAGAGCGCCAAAAATAGAAATCGAGTTTTTGAGAGAATGGAGCATCCGATTTTGATGATCTAAAAAACATTCAATTCGTAATGATGGAGAGAAATGGTGATTAGTTTTTAGCAAAGGCAGGTCCAGCCGTTTCGGAGATACCGAGCTAAATGGGTAAATAATGGCAGTTTTTAAGAGTATCAAACATCCGATTTGATTGTTTCAAAAAACTTTTTGCTTGTGTTGACGAAACGATTGCTTTTAGAGAAAGGTTTTATTTTGAATATCAAAAATAATTAGGATTTAAATCCCACTTATATACTTGAAATAAATAATTTTAACTTTGCAATTCGGTTCATATAATTCTTAGAAATATGAGATAAGGTCTTTCATTTTAAATTCGATTGATTAAGTTTTGTTCATTTATTTTTCGTGTAAACATATTAAACGTCGTCCAATTCATAAGCTTTTATATTTTGTCTATAAAATAAGAATAATGAAAGCTACCGTATTTATAATAAGGGGGCGTGCATTAATCACGTGATCAATTTTTTAAGGATTTTTGGACACTCCCTTCTCCTTGGTATACGTAGTTATATTCAAAATCATCCCACCTTCTTCAGCAAACACACGTGTATTTTTAGTTACAAAAAAAAATTGGAAAATTTTTGATTTTTTTTTAATATGTTTAGATTATTTTTAAAAAATTCAGGTAAAAAATACATACACCTGATATCTTACTATACCCATACTTTCCCCACGTAATTTTTTGTCAAATACTCCCCCTCCACCTAGAAACCTAAGGTGATTAATGGACGCCCCTTAATCTATTTGAAAATATTTAATATTCTTCAAATATTTCATTAAGGTACGGAAAGTTCCTGCAATTTGCCTTAAGGCACGATGCCATACACCACTAGTTTGGGTTAAGCTTTCACTCATTGTCCATCAAATATAAAATTATCATGAAAAATAAATCAAGTGGAAACCATGGGGGCGAAACCATACTTGTTTATCTATGGGGGCGTCCATTAATCACGTGAGGTTTTTAGGGGTAAGGGGGGTTTGACAAAATATCACGTGAGGGAAGGAGGGGTATAGTAAGATATCACGTGTATTTATTTTTCAACTGCATTTTTTTTAAAAATCCAAGCATTAACAAAAAAAATAGAAAATTATACAATTTTTTCTCGTAACTAAAAATACACGTTATGTTTGGTGGGGGAGGGGGGTAATTTTCAATATCACCACGTATCACCAAGGAAGAGGGGGGATCCAATAATCATTAAAAAGTCGATCACGTGATTAATGGAAGCCTCATATGACCTAAAAGTACCCCAAGTTATAAAACTATATATTCGAAATGTAAACTACTTTCGTTTCACTCTTCACCTTAAGGGGGTTGTTCGTTTTTTCGTTACAAAAAATGCAAGGTATTTATTTCTGTTTTTCTCGAAATGTATTTATCATAGAGACATGCGGTTTCTTTTAAACAAAAATTACAAAATCATAGAATATTACAAAGTTTTCTTCTTTTTTTTCGCCGTCATTTTTTAACCAGGGGGCGCAAAAGTCGGCCTTGCAAAATCGATCTCTTTTGCGGTGCCACAGATAAATTCGTTGCGCATCGCCCGAAACAAAAAAAAAGAAACTACGTTGAAGAAGAAGTTTGAATCGAGTTACCCTACCAAAATGAAAGAAAAAAAGCAAGAAGAAAAAAAATGGCAGCTATTTAAAAAAAATTTTGCGAATTAGAATAGAGATAAATATATCTATAACTTCGTCAAAAAAATAGATATTGAGATGATTTTTTTTAAAATAATTCTAAGGTTTTTAGCTTTCATAATATCAAAAAATCTTAAAACCGAAACAAAGAAAAATAAAAAAAGAACAACCCCCTTAAAGCAGGGTCTCCATACTGCACGGTACGCCGCGTAAAGCGAGGGTTTACTGTAGTGCAGTATGGAAACCGCGCTATGAGAGACTCAGAGTTAGTACAAATCGCACCATTTTTATCGTGCTGTATGGAGACCCAGGAATACAACTTGAAGTAGGAGTAATATGTGCGAAATGACATAGACACCTTATCCAAATATTGGCGCGACGCAGCAGTCAGTTCAAACGTGTTCTTAGACAGCTATTATATAATCAGGCATGTCTAAAAGATGAAAGTCGATAACAAAACTTACAATAATTCCCTTTTGATATCAAGTTACTAGAATCACTCATAGGTTGCGCAAGGAACTTATGGGCCGTTTAACAAAAACCGTGTAATAAGTCCGTGTAGTTGGAGGGATGTCGGATTTTTAGCTCCGCGTAGTATGGGAACCGTGTTAACCGAGAATTTACTCTAATCGAAATGTATCCACAACTACTTTCGTTTCGTATAAAATAAATAAAAATTCAGGTATACAAAATTACTTTAAAGTTCAACCAACTACAAAGATTCTACAATACTGGCACAAGCTCCTCAAAAACCACTACAAAAACACCGAACCCCTAATATTCCCCAACCTTCTCCGAAACTTTGCATCGACGGCCTACTCTGCTCCCTCCTCCTCCAAGGCAACGATACTTCGGCCGCCGTCGGCTTGAGCCCTACATCGCTTCGGGCGCTCTCGTCGCTGCCGCCTTCGGGCGTCTTGGCGGCGGTCGCGTAAGTTCGTGCCAGCCTCGTTTTTCGGGGATCGAACCCGGGAAGACGCGAGATTTGATTAATTAATTCGTTCGTACTACTAGAGGCGGACAATTTGGTAATAGAACCACCGCCGCCACTGATGCTATTCGAACTTGTCGTTGTATTTCTTAAAGCTAACGTAAAATTTCTGGAAGGATGATTGCTGGTCGTTGTGACCGTCGTCGGCGAGAGAAAAGGGTTCGAGTTAGGGATTAAGAGGGTATCAGATTTGGTGGGTTCACCTGGGTAAATAATAAAAAATACATACAAGGCAAACAATTGTAAACATATAAATATATATATATATATATATATATATATATATATATATATGTATATATGTATAACCATTCCATTTCCATGCAACATCAACAACATTCACAATCAACAATTACGTAATTAGTTATTATTAAATCAATGATTTTTTTTCGTTGAGTTGGTTTTTTGTGTTTTGGTTGGTAGCCGTAGACAGTTGGCAGCCGTGGTGGACACACAAGCACATAGTGGGCACAGACAGGAAATGGGAAGAAAAAAGACAAGAAATATGCATTAATAAACGATTCAAATAATATTGTATGATTAATGGGGCAATCTGCCGTAACAGAGCTCATAAAATAACGTTGTCATGGCAACAGAGCTCTCTTATGCTTGTTCTTGGAGGTGAAAATTGTGAAAATGTCTTATCTATTTGTTGTGCGATCAAGCGTATTTTAAAATAAACAAACAAGGAAGAATCTTATGATAACTGCACAATCTAGAATTCTGTTATCATAACATTCTCCCTTGCTTTGTTTATTTGTAAAAAACTCTTGATCGCACGGCAAATAAAGAGACATTTTCATAATTTTCACTATAAGGAATAAGCATAATATAGCGTTGTCATGACAACGCTATTTTATAAGCTATGTTACGGCTGAAGTGTCCCATAAATTTAATAGAAAAAATTGTTAGAAATTTATTGTTGTTCATATATATATTGTTCAATAGAGGTATATCTATATTAATTGATAAGTTGAGGAACTTTAAAATTAGGTCGTTCATGTAGTATTAATGTCGCCTGATGCCATTGAAGTAATAATAATATGTCTCGAATATTAAGAAAGCAATTCTCCGGATTAAAAAGTTATGTTACTGGTCTCTTTGGTTGAATAATCGCATGAGTTGGTGATCACAAACTGTCAAAGGGCTATTTTGTGCTTTTCGATCAGGCGTTTTACATTAAACCTAACCTCCAAATTACACAACAGTCAAATAACAATGTTAGCATAAGTGCAACAATTTGTTGATGACACACGCGTAAAGTTATATTCAGACGTTTGTGCCATTTTGAGGTTAGGTTTTAGAAGTTACATTGTGTAAAACGTTCCATAGAACAGCAAAGACAAAGCTTTTTGACAGTTTGCGACTACCGACTCATGCAATTATTCAACAAAAGTGACCGTCTTTGTAACATAATTATTTTATCTGAAAATAGACTCCTAAAAATTGTTAAAATTTCTCTATAAATATTTTTTAGAGAATTTTAAAGTTGATACATGATAACATATTGAATATTCCTCGTCTATTTATTAAACATTATTATATTAAATATATTTACGCCAACAATAATTTTCCAACTCTAAATTTCTAAGTGTTTTATTGAAAATCGTGTAGTAAATTTAGAAACAGACAATATTCTACGACCAATCAGTAAAAAAAATGTGTGAAACGATTAGTGCAAATTAGAAATGTGCTGAAAAATTTCAAAAAGTCAAGATTAAGTTTATGAAAAATCAAAAAAGTTCTCAATGAGAAGTATAAAATCTAGTGTTAAAAAAAAATTAAATTGTATATCATCGAGTTGTTATTCTTTTAGTTGTGGCCACATTCATAGAGGCAGCATAGTGAATAAAGAGAGTGAGAGATGAAAAAAATTAAAATGAAAATTAATTTTATTTTAAGTCAATACAAGTGATTAAAAATATGTAGTGAATAAATTTTTAATATACTTTAATTGTAACCAATTTTTTAAAGAAGGTTTGGAACTTTGTTAAGACCAACAACAAGTCCTCATAAGTTATGTAGCCACAACTTATCATCCTAAATTAAGGGGCAATGGAGTTTTTCTAATAAAATTGTTATTTTTATATTATATGAATTTTTTGAGCTAAACATGTCTCATAACTATGACTAGTCATTAGTTTGATCATTCAAGCTTGGTTAACACATGTATATTCATTCACACACCATTATATATATATATATATATATATATATATATATATATGTTTAATTTGAGTTTAATATTCGGGCGTAACATCAATAAAAATAGTATGAGTTTTTTTTAAAAATTTATTTATTTAAAATCCATACGTTTCGGCTAGCATCTTAGCCATCATTCAGTGGTAATCAAGTTAACTATAAAAATTGAAACTAAATAAATTATATGAAAGGAAATTTCATGGAAAAACAATAATAATAATAATAGTAATAAAACACTTACAATTTTGTATCCTAATATAGCATATGAAACCATTATTAATCCATGGTATGAGTATGTGCACATTGATAAGATATATATTTTTTAACACAAACATCACAAATGGTAAAACACACTAATAATCATGATAACTTAACAAGTTGTCGAAACTATGTATTTACTCTTCGGAGTTTAGGATAGAAATGTCACATTTTTCTCAAAGCAGTTTTTAGCATGTGTTGATATTTTTTGGAAAATTTAAAAGGCGATGGGATTTTGTTATTTTTTAAGGAATTTTGACAAGCTATTAAGAAACCACGTGTTCGTTTCGTTCAGGGCCGTATTGTCAAAGCGTTTGTTTATGACTTTGTCGTTATGTAATTGTAAAAACAACCCCTCAGCGAATCTTCTTTTAATTGTATTCTCTTCAAAATGTAAAATTTTAGGGTTAAAAAAATCGATATTATGATTTAAATTTTTAATATGTTCAGTTAACATTGTTTTAAATTGTTTGGGATTTTTTGAATTATTTTTGTGTTGATTAAGGCGTTTACTCAGATTTTGGCTAGTTTCTCCAATATAAAAGAGTTCGCAATTAGAGCAATTAATTTGATATACCAAATTCCTGAGGCGGTCAAAATTGAACTTAGATTTCATTTGTGTAAAAATTGAACTAAGGGTTGCATCACAATTACATACCAACAGAATGCCACACTGTTGAAATAAACATAAAACATAAACATAAAATTTAAAAAAAAAACTCATACTATTTTTATTGATGTTACGCCCGAATATTAAACTCAAATTAAACATATATATCAACATCAAATTCAAGACTATTCAAATATATATATATATATATATATATATAATATATAATATAAATATATATATATATATATTATAATATATTATATATATATATAAATATAATGTTTATAATTTATATATTTTTCCACATACTTGGCGATTTAGCAGTAAATGTGATGGGACAATCAAAGTCCTCCTTATTAGTAGTTCCCATAATAATACTCATATCACTTGGTTTATCACAGCCATTGGTTTCTTAGTCGAGAACTCGATGGGTTTATCCATGGTTAGTGTGTCTTCATCTTCGCCTTGTTCATGTAGGACCTCATTTAAGTAATCTGATAATAAAAAATTGTAATTTTAAAAAATAGTTTGCAAATCAGTTATTCAAATAATATTTTTTTATACTTACCATGCGAAAATTGTTTAGCAGATCCATTTTGTTGGAACTCGGGAAAACTGACATGATTCTGTCTGGTACCATCCTGGTAAGGAAACAATATATTTTTAATGATTATACGCATTGATTAGTGAAAGCAGAAATATTATTTTCTAAATAAACAGTTAAAACTTTTAGCTAATTAGCCAAATCTCAAATCTTCTTGATTAAATTGTGAAAGTTTTCTGCAGCTTGTTTTGGGGAGCGTCTTTGAAGTAAAATACCCCTTACACCTAATTTCAAATTAACTCACTATCTTTACCTTATTGACTCGTTTGGATCTCTTGTGATGTTTACGTTCACCAACCATTCTCCTGATATTCATATGAGTACGATAATTGACTTGAGTCGACAGATCCCTGTCATCAACTGCATGCCGAGAGTAACTGAGTCTACGGTGCTGTAAAAAAAATTAACATAATCATAATAAAAAAATAATATGAGTGCTGGTAATAGATAAATTATTTCTATTTACTCTTCGATAAGGCTTGCAAAGTTCCTCGGCCAGCAAGTGATGTATCTTGGCATCTGTCAAGTCTTTCTTCGATGGGTTGTACTCGAGTTCTTGCATATCGATGTTCCAAGTCGAGGAGTCCAGTTGGCTGAAGCTAGGGCTGTAAATGTTATACATTTAGTTGTAATTGATACATAAAAAAGTAGATACAGCAATGTAGTAACCCTTTGCACTCGCTAATTTCAAGATTTAGGGGGGTCTTCCTATGTGATGGGTTGAAAAAAATCGATTTTTTTTTTACCATAAATTGGTCCCTTAACATGTCTAGAATACGGTAGTAAAGCGATTTTAGAAAATTCGAAGTCGTTTTAAAGATACAGCAGGTAAAAGAAAGAGCGCTTCGGAGCGCTGAGTTGGCAGTTAGAAACTTCAAACGCGTTTTTCTCAAAACTGTGTTTTTCAAACTTTCCTCCATTGTATCTCAGAAACGGCTGGACCGAATTACTTGAAATTTACAGGGCACACTCAATATATTTAAACGCATGGAATGAATCTATTATCAATCGAAAATTTTCAAAACTTCGATTTTTTTATGATAAAACAAAAAAAAACGCCTAATTTGCAACTTTTATTTCAAATGTCTATCAAAAATCCAATTTTTTTTATATTCATTTAATTATAGGTCCATTCCGTGCTTCTAAGCCTACAAATTAAAACGCCGTTTATTTTTTTTTTTTCAGATAAGCCGATCAGCCGGAATCGTGGAGGAAGTGGGAGCTCTTTTTTTCGAGGCGGAGGTGTTCAGAGCGCTGTAACTCTTGTTTGACTGAATATTTTTAGCTGAAATTTTATATTTATACTGTCCAAATATGTGTTAATAAATGATAAAAAACTTGAAGCTCTAAATATTTACTGGTCGTAGAAAAAAAATCTTAAAATATCCCTACAAAACAGGCCGTCACATAGGAAGACCCCCTTATATGAATTTCGCCGCCGGAGCGACGGCATCCGAGTGGAAAGGGTTAAATTGTAGCTACAGCGTTCAAAGTTTTTATTTTGGATAAAAAAATTATGGACTTTAGTAGATTTTTGTGCAATTTTTTATTTTGCTACTCTATTGTAATAAAATGTTTTGTTATAATGATTGATGAAGATGATTGCGAGACACTATGATAACTAATACAATGAAGAATTCTACGACAATTGAAATCATGCACAAACAAATTTGTTAAAGAAATTTAACAATACTCTTTATATTTTTTAAAATTTATTAATCCCCCCTATTTATTTGTTTTTCCTAGCAAATTTTAAACTCATATATT
>NW_020539863.1:0-22014 GCF_003426905.1 Ctenocephalides felis
AAAACTCGATTTTTAAGTTCTGCACTCTTTGCTTCGTATCTCCGAAATGGCTAGACCAACTTTACCAAAAACTAAGCAGCACGTCTCCTCATTAATCGACTGTGTTTTGAATCATTCAAATCGGGTGTTTTGTACACCCGAAATCGTCGTCGAAAAATTGTATCCACACTTACACACACATCCATTTTTTTCTAAGACATGACAAAATGTTCAGAAACCTCTGAAATGATAATATATGCAAAAAAAATCAATTTGGATTTTTGGACGAGTACAATTAATAGTAAAGTTAATATATACTAATTTTTTATCAATTATTTACCATAAACATAATAACCATACAACAAACTCAATTAAATCTAAATATAATATAGGAAACTAATTTGTAATAAAAGCAAATATGAAATAGATTTAATTTTAAAATAGTTTGATTTTTTTAAGTTATATTTTATAGTTTGATTGGATATTTATTTCTTATGGCCTGTTTCAATTATCATAATTCTACGATTATTTTTAACAAAAACAAAAACTATCAAAAAAATGATTGTATCGAATTTAATAGAATTTAAACCAAGATTTGATAAATTAAAATTGTTGTTCTTGTAGTAGGAAACACATTTGTCAATTGAATTTGATTGTTATAATACAATTTTTGGTATATTACATTCAGATAGCAAATATCTATCATTATTACATTAAAACTATATGTATATGTAGACATATATATATATATATATATATATATATATATATATATTTATATTATATACCGTGTGTGTGTGTGTGTGTAAAGTCGCTAAGTGCAACTTTCAATGCATAAATCGCTCTAACAATTCTAAATTTTTACAAGGTTCAAAAAGTATATTATAATTATGTGTTTAATTGAACATTTTTTATAACAATTTATAACTATTTTTAAAAATATTGAAAATAATCTATTTTTGAGAACTTATTAATAACTTAATCTATAATTGTTTCATTTGATTTAGAATCTTTTAAATAATTATTTGAAAAATTCGGTTTTAGGTCTGTGGATCGATATCAAAATCAGTTTGTATTTAAGAAAGTTATTATATATTTTTCAAATGATTTAATTAAAATAAAGTATTTTTACCTGAATATTATAAATTATTTTTATTTTTTAATTCTGAAACTTAATTATTTTAAATTACATTTTTTTAAATTTTATGCAATGATACTTACTCTGGCTCTTTTATAAACATTTGATGCAAGTAATAAATTATAATCTTTTGGTTGTACTCTTTATGTTAGAAACAAAACTACTTATTAAATAATTTAATGTGTATATTAAGTTAACATAAAAACAATAGCTTTTATTAAACTATTTCAGTATAATTTCCACCAAATGCCCGTCTATGTTGTATTTATACTGGCTTCGCGCTTTGCCAGCAGGTACATGGACATTTAATTGCATTTTCATAGTCAAGTGGACTTGTGCACAATGATTAAATGCTTTTTGATTACTCAAAACAAATACTAATACCAGAAAAGTGTACAAATTATATAACGTTTTAATTTTTTTATATTTAATCATAAATTGCGATAGAGTTAAAAGTATTTGATAGCTAGTTGTAATTTTCTATTCACCAGGTTTGCAATAAAGTATGCTATTGCAATTGCAATCATTATAAATCATATTTATAATGTTAATTAATATTTAATTAATAATCATCAACATTATATCATAATTTAGGCAAGTATATTAATTTCAAAAAATAATTAAATAATTTATACAACTAGCAATTTCAACCTATTTTTGTATAAATTTTGATATGGTATTCCAAATATTCATAATGATACATTTGAATATTATTTTCCTAAAGAATTTAGCAAGTTATTTTAATTAAAAAAGAGTTCACAATACAGTCAACGATTCACAAATACATTCTATGTAATTATGAATAGTACAGTCCCCATTATTTCATAAAGCCGAAAACTTTTTATTTTTAATTATATATAATTAGTCATGAAAATGTAGAATGAAACTTTTAAACTTTATTAGAATAAAACTTTTTATGCAAAACGATTATTCCACTTCTGAATTCAGGCTCAAAATAAAGTTGTGTCATGGAAAAATATATTGTTATAATAAATTACAAAAAACTTATCATTAAGTACTATTTATAATATATAATTTTGGTTTTCAATTTATAATGGAAGTAAAACAAATCAAAATATTATGATCACATGTCCTAATTATAAATTACGATTTTGAATAAATTGAAAATTTAAGCAAATGCTTACCTTAGCATAAAATTGATTTAAAAAAGAGTGCGGGTAAGGTTCACAAGCGATTGAAGTAAAACTTATTTGTTATCAATATCATGGGGTATCTAGAACTGTATAAGATGGCATTTAAGTAACAATAAATACATTTTATGTTATTACTAATGTTTATTAGTAATATGGTAACACTTATGATGCACACATTTAAAAGTGTCAACCATTATATACATTTATACAGTGTTAAATTATAAATTATATATGTATAATGGCATTAAAAATATGTATAATATTTAGAAACAATAATGTAATTAAAGCCATACTTTAAATATGATATGATCGGTTTGTAATTAGCATTTAGGAATGAACCTTCATTAGAGAAATGAAGCAATTGCTGATTAATAATTTCTATAATATTCGTTCACACAGTGGATTATGTTAAACAACGCCTAATAAAATATTGTTTTGCAATTTCACTCATTGTTTTGAAGAACTTCATGTAATTAAAATTGACATACATTCATTGACTGCTTGTATTTTTTCTACTTTTTCGCTGGCGATATAATGTCATTCTTTGAAAAGCTGTAATATCTGTCTCGCCTAAAATAGTTTTTATTTTAATAACTTCAAAGATTTATAGAAACTACGAATAATATAGAAATAATTTCCAATCAATAAACTTACGGTTATCATTTTACGTTTTATTATTTTCAAGGAACATGGTAAAATATTCTTCTGATTCAGGCATTTTTCATTGATGATTATTTATTTATGCCGATTTTTTTGTTGATAACGCATACAGCGTTGACGCCGGTACGCATACAACGACAGATCTATATTCACATACGCGACGACTAATCACAATCGACCCGTATAGAAATGATATCATCGAGGGCGAATGACGAATCATTGGCACTCGACTCTTATCTTATCTGCCGCAACGCACTTCTGTTGCATTTGTACGGATTTACACCCTAGTCGCGCCTAAAAAAGTTTTACTTCAAAAATTATACTTTTCAATTTATTATGGATTTTAAAAATTGCCGATTATCTCCTGGAGGCAACGCCATAAGAATTAAAGCGATAGCTGCTTATACATCTTTTTTTCTCTACTTTTAAATATTGTTGTAAAAAAATTTTAAACTTCACTTGGTTTTTGAGATATTCGTGGTCGACATTTTTACATCCTCAAATTGAACTGGTTTATTATGGTGATATATAACATTTCTATGCAATTTTGATTTTAATATAATGATGTCCGTATTGCTTCATTATAATTATATTTTATTTATAGTATCTCTATTGTTATAAAATCTAGTCCACCTCAGTACATTTAAAGTCTCAGAATGAACTGGTTTATTCTGCTGACATATTGTGAACTACATTCTTTTTAAAGTCCGATTCAAATCAATTTTCCAGCGACTAACTCTTTCTGTGCTTTAAAGTTTCTTTGAAATCGGTGCAACCTTTTCAGTATAATGTCTTTCGTGTATCAGAATATAAAGTGTAACATTACTGACATTTTGTTGTCTTGCATTTTCTGAATAATTCCTTACAATTCATGTCTCACTTTAGCAACTTGCAAAGTGGAAAGGTCATTAATAATCGGAAACATTGTAATGCATGCTATCGATTTTTTTTTGCAACATGCAATTTGAGGCAAAAGGAAGAGTGGACTATTAATGTAAATGGCAATCCAACGAAACATTTTTATATGTTGGTAAAAGTTCTGGTACATGTTAGGTACTATTGATTGTATTTAATTATGTATTGCATCTGCAATGAATTTGTCGATTTTCCTCAAACAATATGATTTCTGTGATGTGATCGATTGAATAATATATATATTGAAATTTTGAAAATTTATCAAGAAAATTGTCAAAATATATCTTCCCAATGACGAGTGTTGTATTTCACTATTATCTCAAATTGTTCACATTGAACCTTATCTTTACTTTTTATTTACGAGCTTAAATATTATATTTATCAACATTTATATTAACGTAATTTACATATTATATTAAACGTCTCAAAATTTTTGTAAAAGTTTTTCACTTACATCATGTTTCTTATATTACTTTTAAATTTTATTTTTTATTAGTTCTTTTATCGATTTCCGACGTTATTTTAAAAAAATGTAATTACACAATTGAGAAGGGGTGTCATCCCCCCGGGGGTGATGGCGCAACCCGTATTATTTTCGCTTTTGAACTTGAGGGTAAGATAAACCTAATTCCAAAATTTCATTCAATTCGGAGAACAGTAAAAAAAATTCAGAGGTTATACCCTTTTTTTATCTCCGTTTACTGCACTAACAACATATAATTAATTGAAAATTTAAAATTTGCACATATAATTAAATATTAAATTTATTTCATATTCTTATAATAAAATTATTTTAAAATTATAAAATATAAAAACAAAATATAATTTAGGGATATCTAAATTTGGGAATTTAGTTAATATATCGAGATTTGTGTAATCACACTAATATTAAAAATAGGTAGAACTAGTGCTGTATGGCATCTTGCCTTAAGGCAAAATGCTGTAACTTCCCATACTTCAAATGGATTATTATAAATATTGTAACTTTCATTATTCTTATTTTATTAAAATTAAATAAGCAAAACTTAATCAATTGGATTTAAAATGAAAAACATTGTCACATATTTGGAAGTATATTTGATAAACTGAATTGCAAAGTTAAAATATTTTTTTTATTTGAAGTATATAAGTAATGTTTAGAACTTTAGCTGAAATTAGAATTGAAATCGTAATTATTTTTCGATAGTTAAATTTTTTTGCAAAATAAAAAAAATGAATTAAAAAAAATCTTTCCATAAAGGCAACCGTTTCGTTAACACAAACAGAACGTTTTTTTAAATCATCCTAATCGGATGCTTAGTTCTCTTAAAAACTGAAATTTCTTGCACATTTAGCACTATATGTTCGAAACAGCTGGCCCTGCTTTTGTCAAAATCTAATCACCACTTCTCATCATTATTATGAATCGGAAGTTTGCTGAATCGTTATTTAAATTAGTTGATCAGTCATTTTAACACTTTCTGCTCTATATCTCCGAAGTCGCTGAACCTGCCTTCATCAAAAACTAATCAGCACGCCTGTTCATCAATAGGAATCAAAGGTTTTTTTGACCATTTAAATCTGTTTATCCGTACGCCCGAAATCGTCGACGAAAAACTGTCTCCACGCATACCCACACATCATTTTTTTCTGAGGTATACCAAAATGTTCAGAAACCTCTGAAACGTGAAGATAAGCAGAAAAAATATTTTCGATTTTCGGCCCATTACTATAGCTTACCCTACGATAAGATAATAAATGTTATATACGCGACATTAAATAATTCTATTTTGTAGAGTATAACAAAATTCAAATAGTAATTTTTAAAAACTCTACTTTGGACAGAACATAAAAGCAAATATTATTAATATCATAGATTTTATCAAACATTGCACAATCCATTATGTTATAAAATTATTTAACCACCATTATCCAATCCGATTATAAACTATATCCTAATAGAAAATATTTTTCCATTCATGCATTTTCAATTATAAAATAATGGCTGCAGAGTGAATTTTGAAGTCTTCTCGACCAAATAATTTTGCAATATGATGCAAATCATGGGCATATGTGTTCATGTAATACCCAAATAGAATATTAGGAAATGTTAACTCTAATTAATTTGTCTGATATTTCATCGCGCCCACGAAACATATCCACATAATGGCGCTTTTAATAGCTCCATAAAGTATATTATTTTTGACAACGATTATAAACAACGCTTACATTAGTAGACGGGCTGATGGAAAAAAGTAGGTAAGTGATTATCAACATAACAGTATTACAGAAACTAGAAGATTTTTTTGTTTTTAAACAGCCATCAGAACTGTTGTGGATATATACATCTCAACTAAGCATTTTGTTCAGAAAATAATCCAATGGTTGGGCTATCTATATTTCATATATAACTACTTATGTTTGATATATTAATATTATATGAATTTTAGTCCTGATCATTTTTAATTTGATGCGGAAATGTTGTTTCTTGTGTTCTTCACAAAGGAAAATTCGGTAGAATGGATAAGTATTTATTGATTGAAAATGTTGTTGATTAGCTGAAGTACCAGATAGAATTTTTGTGGCTCTATCAACTTGATTTTCATAATTATTATTAAAAAGACTTTAGTTAGAAAGAAAATGTCACATGATTTTCTTGACGAATGACGATAAAAGTATCCTCACTTGGAAATTTATTTTTCTAAATATTGATATCACTACTGAATGATTGATCAGGATTTGAATTGGATAGCCAACCTGGAACTTTGGGTTGCAAAGCCAAAGCTCTCACTACAAGGCCACAAAAAAGTCTAGTAAATATTTAATAATACAATTTGGGAATAAAAGCCAAAATGTATTTTCTAATATGTATGCTATATGGATATTATCTTGCATAATATTGCTTTTCAATGAAATGCCAAATAAGGAATCAAGAAATTAAGAGTCAAAACAACACATTTTATACTACATTTTCTGTGCAAAAATGCAATTTAGCTAAAATTAAAGATGCATCCTTATTTTTTTATCTTCTCTAAAATATGATCCACCAACTCTTCTTCTAAATGTGGTGTACGGTAATTGGTAATAACCGTAAAATGAAAGCGCCTGTAAAAAAATTTATTATAAGTGGTTGCTTGAGTTATTTTACAAAAAAAAACTGTAAATTGAATACTTCAATTAGCGAAGGCATTTGAGTATAATAATTGTCAAGCGTTAATAAGATAATTTGAAATATTTCGATATTCGTCGGCACTTCATGGTAAAAATATATGTATTCAGTATTTAACATACAGTACTTATGTAAAAGAATTAATTAATTATTGATACATACTATATATATACATATTAAACTTAACTATTGGATAAGTAGGCACTTATAAATTTATGGGCCGATTCTGCCGTAAAATAGATCAATGGTTAGGCACAACCATACAAATGCCATAGCAATTTCATACAAAATGCTACTAAATACTGTCAACATGCCATGTATTTGCTGTGCTATCAGATGTTTTACACACAAAATGCAACTTTATTCATATGTTTTCAAGCCATATCTCAAAAATGCAGTTATGATAACATCTTTTTTTGACATTTGTGCGTTTGAAAATTATTTTAATGATATGTACACATTTTGTGTCATTTTTTTAGGTTCCGTACCAAGATTTTTAATTTTGAAGTTTATTTATATGGTTCAAACAAATGTCATCGACATTTCCAACGATGTGGAATAACCAATTTGTATGATTAAAAAAAAACACTCGGTTTGTTCTCACGAGACGTTTTTGCAAAAGGCACATCTTGCCGTTCCGGAGTGCAAAGGGTGTAGAAATGGTCATGTAGTTTTTGAAAGAAATGGATTATCCGATTAGATAAATTCAAAAAACCTTTTGCTTGTGTAGACGGTGTGCAAAAAATGGATTTACAAAAAAAAATGTAGTTTTTAATTGAATTGAAAAAAAAATCAAAATTTTCAAAAAAAATAAAGTTTCAAAAAACTCAAATTTTATAAATATTTCATCATTTTCAAAAAAATCGGAATTTCAAAAATATCATCTTTTTATGAAAAAACGATTTCTTACAAAATGTTAGAATATTTCGAAATTTTCAAAAAAACGGATATTTTCAAAAATTTCCAAATACTCGAATATTTTAAAAAATCGATTTTTTCAAAATTCAAAAAAAACCCGAACTATAAATTTTTTTTCAAAATTATCAAAAAACAAATTAAAATATAATTAAAAAATTTCTTGTAAACACATAATAGTTCAGTCATTTAGTAGTTTTACCTTAACAGTTTTCCGAGAGTTTTGAAAATTGGTGATTTTATAGATTTTGATGTGATCTTTACGAATTTCAACTTTGCCACCTCGAATTTTTGCCGCTGCCGCCGCTATATTGGAAAAATTGCGTCAAAAATCAGTTTTTCAACGATATCTCCTTTCTGACTCATGTTACATTAAAATAACTATATACAAAATTAAACTAGACAAAATTTTCTATAATTTATTCAATAACGTTTTTTTCTGTACCGTCAATAGTTTTAGCGTACGTGCGCCGCAAAGTTTCTGCTGCTCGCGCCACCATCGGATATTTAGCCGCTCTTTGCGCTTGAACGCATTCTCTCTAATAAATATATAATTTCAATAATGAATTAAGCTTTTCTGCTCAGGTCTGGCCTAGAAATAACATAAATTAATCATTTTTGTTTTTCATTTTTATTTTTGCTGATGATTGAACATTTTAAACCATTAAATGTGTAATTTAATGCAAATATGAAATTGTTTGTAAGAATAGTTTTGACTATTGATTTGATTGATTGATTTGACTATTGACCTCAGTCCTTCTAAAAGTTTACCTTTATTGTTCTTTCTTTGAGCACTTGATTTACAAAAAATGCAAGTAAACTAGCATACGGAACGATAAAAATATACTGACGTCTAGAAAAAAATACTTCTATTGATTCTGAACTACGGTTTGTCGGTTTTCAAAACCGGTTTTTTAGTGAAAAAAGTCGGTTTTCACTGTATAAATGGAAATGACAAATATAGCCAAATATAAAAGATAGATGAAAGCATTTTGATTCTTGAAATCATATCATTTCTATAGCATTTGATATCTTATCAGTCTGCAATGATTCCCAGAAATAGTATATATTAATTTAGATTTTTATACCAGTGTATATATTAATTTAAATCAGTGTGACTTCTTCTTGAAGAAGTAACTTCCTCTACTCAAACTTAAAAAATAAGAGTTTTAAACCTTAGAAGCTACAAATTAAAGAACAAAAAATTTGGAATTATCATATCAGACTTTAAAAACAATTAATTTGGTCGCAAGTATGAGAGTATTTTCTATTCCAGGAAATTTTGATTCGTAAACAAAGGACACGTCTATGTAGAAATTCGATAAATGTTCTCAGTTTTTTGAAATCGTATTTTATTAAACAAAAAAACAATTAGAATGTTTAAAATTAGTTAATTAAAATTACTCGGAACAGACAATATCCGAGTTTAGCTTAATCATTTTTAAAACTAAAATTGATATTAAAAAGTATGTATCAAAATGTATCTACTATATATATATATATTTTTTTTAATTTAATGATTTTTTTTATTTAGAAATGTATTATTTTTATTTATTTGAAAACTTTCTTTTCACTACCATAAAAATAATTTCATTCTTATATGTGAAAATGATAAATACGAATAATTATTTTCAAATTTATTTAATCAAGATAAACTATAATTTTTTAGTTCTACTAATTAAAATTAAAATGAATTTGTTTACTATCTATAAAATTGAACAATAAATAAATTCAGTCAAATACTGCTCTAAATTACATTAAATTTGTGGATAAATTACAGAATGTTCGAGCAAAAATTTATTTTCTATATAAAATTCGAAAACCGGTTAAAAACGTTTTTTTTAGTAAAATTAAAATTCGAAAACCAGTTTTCTGAAATGTCGGTTTTTGTATAAACCCTATTCTAAACATATTATACATATTTAGATGTAGAAATACAGATAATTGGCGTTGTGTGTTGTTATTAGAAGATAATATAATCTTATATACAATACGCAGTAATCTATCCGTTGCAATCGAGTTATTAGAACGATTATCGCCAAAGATTATTCCTATATACAGTTCCAATTTGAGTTCATGCAATATTTCATAGTTTAATAATCCCAAATTTATATAAATATTGCCAAAAAAAAAAGAAAAAAATGCATTAAATTGTATGATTTAAAATGTTCAATCATCAGCAAAAATAAAAATGAAAAACAAAAATGATTAATTTATGTTATTTCTAGGCCAGACCTGAGCAGAAAAGCTTAATTCATTATTGAAATTATATATTTATTAGAGAGAATGCGTTCAAGCGCAAAGAGCGGCTAAATATCCGATGGTGGCGCGAGCAGCAGAAACTTTGCGGCGCACGTACGCTAAAACTATTGACGGTACAGAAAAAAACGTTATTGAATAAATTATAGAAAATTTTGTCTAGTTTAATTTTGTATATAGTTATTTTAATGTAACATGAGTCAGAAAGGAGATATCGTTGAAAAACTGATTTTTGACGCAATTTTTCCAATATAGCGGCGGCAGCGGCAAAAATTCGAGGTGGCAAAGTTGAAATTCGTAAAGATCACATCAAAATCTATAAAATCACCAATTTTCAAAACTCTCGGAAAACTTTCTAGGCAAAGCATTTTTTGCACCAAATGACTGGGCTATAAGTAGTTTGTAGAACACTCTCGTCGCCCAATATAATAAGCACTTATTTAATTATAGTATGTATTTATAATAAATAATTTATTTGAAATTATTTAAAACAATGCTTGCTTATTTTTATTTCTCGAATTTTTAATTACGGTACGGGAAGTTCCAGCAATTTGTCTTAAGGCACGATGCCATGCACACTAGTTAACTTCCCTTAGGGCAAGTTATAGTAATCGCAAAAAAATCTAAAATAAATTTTTTTATATATTTTCACGTTTCAAAACCTTCTGAACATTTTGGCATACCTTAGAAAAAATTGATGTATGTGTGTGTGAATGTGTGTATGTATGTGCATGTATGTGTGTGTGCGGATACAAATTTGCATCGACGATTTCGGGAACACGGATGAAGCGATTTGAATAATTCAAAAAACATTCGAATTGTATTGATAAGGAGTCGTGTTGATTAGTTTTTGGCGAAGGCAGGTCTAGCCGTTAAGAAGATATGGGGCAAAAAGTGCCAATAACGATAACTAAGTTTTAAGAGAACGGAGCATCCGATTTGAATAATTCAAAAAATATTTTACTTGTATTAACAAGATGAAGAACTGATGAAATTTTCATGAAGGCAGGTCTATCGGTTTCGGAGATCTATTAAAAAAAGTAAAAAAAATGCCATTTGGTGGTTAAAAATGATCATTAGACATATGCACATCAAATTATCAGATATTTTATAGAGATTTTAACAATAAGTATGAATTTTGTTCACATAGCTATATATTCCGTACCAATGTTTATGCGTTAGACGGCGACGGGGCGCTTATGCGCTTCGATAGTTTGTCTTTATGCAGTTAAAGCAGTACGATTGCTTTGAAAAAAAGTTCAGAATTTCCAAAATATTTCAAAATAAATTTTTTCTTCAAAAAGTCTTCTTTTTTTTAAAAAAAAGTAAATTTTCGTCAAAAATTTGAAGTTTCTCAAAAGTATAATTTTTTCATAGTAATTTTTTTTTCAAAAATGTTAATCTTTTTAAAAAAAATAATTTTTGGTACGGAAAGTTCCAGCAATTTGCCTTAAGGCACGATGCCCATGCACACTAGTTATATTATCTATTAGTAAATATCTCAAAATAGCAAAATGCCTTAAGCATTGTGCTAAATATAAAGTGTTCGCTCTGTAATTCCCGTCCACTCAGATTCTCCTGACTGACCTGAGTTCCTCTAAATTGATTCAATTACTCATTTGAGATGCGGAAACAATTATACGCAAATCGAATTATTCAGCAATTTAAGAATCCCTAAACTTAAAATTTATGAAGGTGAATGTCATGAAATGTCGCCGGCAGTTTGTGTCGTGTTATAAGACTTGGTTCTCTAATATTGAATGAAATATTACACTTTTAATACAGCTTAAATGTCACAACCGAGGAGGGCGTGTGACAGCGCGAAGCAACAGACGACTACGAATATAATGTTCGAAGTAGGTACTTTATGATATATGAGATATAAGTATAAAGCGCAAACAGATATTAATTTTCAATTTCAGTTTATAATTACTTTTAATTTCTTGATAAAAGCAACATGCTAGTGCATCACTGGAATTCATTTACCCTATCTTTAAAGTGATAATATAGTTTGAACTTCAATTAGGGTAATTATCGCATAAATTAATCGCATAACTAGTGGGGCGCATGGCATCGTGCCTTAAGGCAAATTGCTGGAACTTCCTGTACCAATTATTATTTTTTTTAAAGAATAACATTTTTGAAAAAAATTACTCTGAAAAATTAGATTTTTGAGAAACTATAAATTTTTGACAAAAATTTACTTTTTTGTAAAAAAAGACTTTTTGAAGAAAAGTGTGTTTTGAAATATTTTGGAAATTCTGAACTTTTTTCAAAGCAATCATACTGCTTTAACTGTATAGAGACAAAATATCGAAGCGGGTAAGCGCCGCGCAGCCGTCTAGCGGATAAGTATTGGTACGGAACCCATCGGAATGTAAACAAAATTTATACTTATTGGTAAAATCTCAATGTCTGATAATTTGATGTGCATATGTCTAATGATCATTTTTGACCACCATTACTTTTTTTACTAGATCTCCGAAACCGCTAGACCTGCCTTCATGAAAATTTGATAAGTTCTTCATATATTGTTAAAACAAGTAAAATGTTTTTTGAATTATTTAAATCGGATGCTCCGTTCTCTTAAACTAAGTTACCGTTTTTGGCACTTTTTGCCTCATATCGTCGGAACAGCTAGACCTGCCTTCGCCAAAAACTAATCAGCACGTCTCCTTATCCATACGAATCGAATGTTTTCTGAATTATTAAAATCGCTTCATCCTTGTTCCCGAAATCGTCGACGAAAAATTTGTATCTGAAAACACATACACACGCATACACATACACACACATACATCCATTTTTTCTAAGGTATGCCAAAATATTCAGAAATCTCTGAAACGTAAAAATATATAAAAATTGTCATTTTGGATTTTTTGCGATTACTATAACTTGCCCTGCGTGAAGTTAAAAATCAATAATGAAAATTTTTATTTTTCTGTGTGTATGTGTGTGGGAGTATGTGCAGATGTAGTTTTTCGGTGACGATTTGAAGAGCACGTAGCAACTGATTTGAATGATTCAAAAAGCATACGATTTGTATTGACAGGTAGCCGTGCTGACTAATTTTTGGTCTAAAAATGCCGAAACTGGCAATTCAATTTTCGAGGAAACCGATTTGAATAATCAAAAAATAATTGATTTGTTTTGATGGAATAAAAAATTGATCAAATTTTTGGAAAAGTTGGTTCAGCTTTTTGGAAAATCTAATGAAAAATGTTAGAAAAATACCATTTGGCAGTCAAAAATGATCATTAGAGATATGCACATCAAATTATCAAATTATATTTCGACTCATTCAAATCAGATGCTTTGTTCTCTTGAAAACTACCATTTTTCCACATTTAGCTCATTATCTCCGAAACGGCTGGATCTGCCTACCACTGCTTCCCACTGCTCTCCATCATTACGAATTAATTTTTTTTTTCTAATCATTCAAATCGGATGGTCTGTTCTTTTAAAACCTTAATTTATATTTTCCACACTTCTCACATCGTATCTCCAACACGTCTCCTCATCAGTAAGAATCGAATGTTTTTTTTTTGCATATCTCAAATTGGTTAATCCGTGCGCCCGAGTTTGTAGACAAAAAATGGATCCACACGAAATACACACACACACACATATATATATATATATATATATATATATTTTTTTTTTGAATAGTCTTGAATTTGATGTTGATATATATGTTTAATTTGAGTTTAATATTCGGGCGTAACATCAATAAAAATAGTATGAGAGTTTTTTTAAAAGTTTATTTATTTAAAATCCATACGTTTCGGCTAGCATCTTAGCCATCATTCAGTGGTAATCAAATTAACTATAAATTGAAATTAAATAAATTATATGAAATATATATATATATATATATATATATATATATATACATCCATATTTCTAAGGTATGCCAAAATGTTTAGAAACTTCTGCAACGTGAAGATATGCAGAAAAAAATTAAATTGTGTAAATGTATATCAAATTATTATTAAGAAATGTTAATTTAAATATTATTGTTATTGAAAACAATTAAAATATAGTACGAGATTATGAAAGTTATGGGCAAAATTATTGGGCAATTATTTTGAGTGAAAAAATCCAAGGTGATACTGTACCTTTACCACGGATACTATATATTATTTTTTTCTGAATTTGCTATACTGTTTAAAAACCTGCAATTTTACATTGTGCTTTGAGGCAAGATGCCATGCATCACTATTTAATTTTTATTCAGCAACAAATATTGGATAAATATATCACAAAATAATAATCAATATGTTGCGTCAATTTTCTTCTTGATGCCTTTCGAACATATTATTTATCGAATACTTGCATAAAATTGGTCTTTATTCAGGTCTATCTTAGAAATTTTGTGATAGATACTAATGCATCCACCTATGACTAATAATACAATTCAACATTCTTCGGGAAAATTAACTGTAATGCAAAAATATATTGTGTATTCTAATCAGATAAAATAATTTAAAATAGGATTGTTTAGAAGCACGTATAATATGGTTAACAAAGCCGATAGTATAGTACTACATTTTTAGTAAATATAATTTATATAAGTAGCTACCTATATGATTCAAACAGGAATATGCTAACTTTGGTAACCGTCCGTGGATAATTGAATTAATGGAGTAAATTTACATACCAACGCAGGACAAAATTGAAAACCGTAGTTGAACTAATTATTTTGTGGACTTTTAAGACTTCACGCGGTGTATTTACCCAACTTCTACATACAACGTTACTAACTCTAGGTGTAAATTGCATGAATAACTAAATTTCTACATAATTCAGTACATTAATTACAAAATTTACTCACTTTGGTTAGCCACATATACGTTGGTATTTTATAGTATTAAACTACCTAGCACGTAAAATTAATGCTACGTACGAGATTGTGAGGAATGTTCGTCTGAGAGAAAGCACATCGAAATAACACGGAACATTCCTGAGCATCCTGATACAAAACTATTTGGGATTGAATCTAATTGAAAAGTTTGTAGTTGATGTATTGTCGTGCACCTGAAAATCTAGTAGGCTTTAGGAAATCATTTGCAATATTCGAAATTAGTTATAGCTACCATAAACCATATTAAATTACAGAACTTTTTGTATGTTTTTGTCAAAAAAAACATAATCTTCATCGTCAATCATTCCAATTTAAAATTAATTGTCAATAAAATAATATAATTATAATTACATGCAAATTTTAAATCATAACAAATAAACATAAATTACCTTTCTCTAATTTTACAGAGAAAAAACTATTTTTTTTTTAATTAGAAAAAAAAATGGATCAAAAATACCGAAATTTGAACAGGTGTAATTGGTCTACTGCGATTGTAATTATTATTTCAAATTATATAGCTCATACGTATGCACATATCATATTACTATTGAATTAAAGTACCACTTTGATCATAAATAAATTTATATTTTAGAGATTTGTACCGTTGTCCCATATAAAACCGGTATTGTATATTGGTTTGCAGCCTGGATCGAAGCATAATGTCGGGTTAGTGTTAAGTTCATATACCGATTCTAAATTGGACACAGAATAAACGTCTTAATTTTGTTTTTAGTTTAAACTTAATGGATTGTGCCCAAATTTTTAGTTAAACTGCAATTCTTTTTGGAAAAAAAGACTGTCAAAAAAAGATGTTTTTATATTTTGAGATATTTTGGAAATTTTGAACTTTTTTAAGCAATCGCGCTGCTTAAATATGATCATTTTTAACCTCCAAATGGCTTTTATTACTTTTTTGCTAGATCTCCGAAACCGCTAGACCAAAAATTTGATCAGTTCTGCATACTGTCAATACAAGTAAAATGTTTTATAAAGTATTAAAATCGGACGATCCATATTCTCAAAAACTGAATTGCCGTTTTTAGCATTTTTGCCCCGTTTGATTCGAAACGGCTAGACGGCTTTTGATAAAAACGAATCGATCCTTATCAAGAAGACTGATGGGACTCGAATGTTTTTGAATCAATGAAATCGGTTAAACCATTGAACATATATACACACACACACTTACATCCATTTTTTCTAATGCCAAAATGTCTAGAAACCTCTGAAACGTAAAGATATATAAAAATTTTCATTTTCGGATTTTTTGCGTTTGCTATACATACGGGAAGTTAACAAAAATATTTTCTAACTAAATAATATAAATTAAATAATATAAAACAGATAATTTATGCGATAAAAGTATATATATAATATATACTAGCAAACCCGAGGAACTCCGTTTTGCCACCAGATGGTGTCGTGAGAAAGACAAAGAAATTTTTGTTTGTTTTATATTTGAAAAGGAAAAATTTGATTTTATTACACAACAATAATGAATTAATTTCGATTACAAAAATGAAGTGTTTTTTAGTTGAACTTCTCTAAGTAAATGAAAGTGAATCCGCAAATTATCCGTTTCATTAAAGTGCTCTTTAGTAAACCACATTTTTTGTTTTTTGGTCTGGCGTTAACACAAACAAAGCGGATGGTTTCCCAACTCGTGAACAGGCAACGTATAACTGACCATGTGAACAACAATGATTTTCTAAATAATCTATTTGAAATTTATCCCGCAATCACTAAGCGATTGGCCTTGCGACTTGTTATTGCGAACGCAAGGCGAACTGGAAATTGCAATCGTCAAACGGAAGATCAGTCGGAATCATTGGTATGTCATCAAATCGCCCGCAATATTTGATTGAATGGTGAAATTCAGTGCTTGTACATCATTATTCTTTGAGGCAAGAATTGCTCGTTGACTTAACCAAGCATAATTCTGATAACTCTCACTAATGTCATTACTCGAATTTTTAATAACGGTGCGTGAAGTTCCAGCAACTTGCATCAAGGCACGATGCCATGCACTACTAATTTTCTTATGCTATAAAGCTTGCGGAGGCTTTTTCCACGAATGCAAAATTGTCGAAATCGGTTCGTGCGTTCTGGAGTTAAATCGTCAGGAAGGAAAACCCGACTAATTTATATATATATATATATATATATATATATATATATATGTAGATAATCTATTTGAAATTATTCAAAACAATTATTGATTATTTTCATTACTCGAATTTCTAATTACGGTGCGTGAAGTTCCAGCAATTTGCATTAAGGCACGATGCCATGCACTACTAATTTTATATATATATATATATATATATATATATATATATATATACATTTGCGTGTGTGTATGTGAATGCTTAATATAGCACGCAGATATAGCTTTGTTTTTGCCTATTTCACAAATAATTCCTATCAATAATGATATTAGTTTAACATTAATAACGGCTCGATGTTTTCTTCAAAGATTGATATCACTATCAATGCACATCCTCACTAATCCGATCAACGTCCGATTTCCTACCATTTTGATGGACATTTCCGATCCACCGGTATTAGAAATCTAATCCTCTTCGGCTATTTATTTATATTGAATCGATTAATTTAATCGATTGATAATTAAATATCGCATTAAATAACAAAAACATGTATGATACTTCATAGATACTAAAGTGAATAATAATAATATTATTGATAACATAAAATAAAATTGCATTAACTAAAACAACATTTTACTTGATAATTCGTAGATTTATAATAAGCAATTGATATACGTGTCTCTCAAGTTGAAATATTTTGCAAGGTAAATTGATCTATCAATGTCTTTCGGTTCCAGGAATCCGAGGATCTGATAGACATATCTTCATGTCCGTGGACGTGCGAGTTGACGAATGATGCAGGATATGTGGTGTATTCTGCTCTAGGATCATTCTACATTCCTATGTTTGTCATGTTATTTTTCTACTGGAGGATATATAGAGCAGCTGTCAGGACAACCAGAGCTATCAACCAAGGATTCAGGACCACAAAAGGTAAGTGGAGGACATGGTTATTCACTGATTTCTAATATATTTTGATCTTTGGCCTAACTATTGTTGATGTCTCTGAGAAGATGTTGAACTGATTTACTTTGAGTAGATCAATTCGGGAGTTATATAAATATTTTATATACGTGTTATAAATTTTATGTGCGTATTCAGTAGGTTTGGGAATCGGTAACTATCAATTTTTTATACCCTTAAGTCATAAAGGATGGTCTGGGATGCGTAAAAGCATTTCCTTCGCTATACAAAAAAGAAACCCTTAAGTCATAAGAGATATCCACCCTTAATTTTTTTTGTAATTTTTAGACAGAATTTTTTGTTTTTACTTTTTTATAGTGTGGTAATAAAAATACATACAACCAAAATCTTTACTTTTTACTAATGCCCATTTTTTATAGTCATTTTGGTAATTCAATCATTTTTTATCCGTCATTGAATATTTGACATAATTTTAATTCAGATTTTTTAGGCTTGAAGGAAAAGCTTACATTTTTCTCCAAAATACAATTTTTTATTACTAAGGGTTGTCGAGTCCTAATACTTTTTTTAATTTTGGAGTCAACTATTCTTATTTTAATTTTTTTAATGTAGAATTGCAAAATACATATAATTCTTTTTACTTTAGAATACTATTTATTTTTATGAAGTGTTGTCCAACTTTAATATTTTTAAATTTTGGGACCAATTTTCTTTATTCTGATTTTATATAATTCCAAATTGAAAATACGTGAAATTCTTTTTATTTAAAAAAAAACTCTTTATTTTTTATCAACTATTCTATTTCATAATAGCCAAATAAACAATATTTCACCACGCTTTTTTCAGTCAGTAGGAGTTTTATTTACTGAATTTTGATTGATATTTTTCTGACCTTATGGCATTATGAAAAAAACAAAATATTTTTATCAATTGTTGTTTGCGCTTCTCATTTTCCCATTGTACAAATATTTCCCGAAGTGCACAAACAGCAGATAGTTTATAAGTGTTGCAAAAACAATTTTTGCAAAAAAATCTGAAGAAACAACAGTTTTTAATAGAGATTTATAGGTGCTATACAAATCTATGGCAAATCTGTAAAATTTTCTACTACAATCAATTTGCTGAGCATGCCACATAACAATATATGTACTTTAAAAATGAATTATAGGATTTTGATTCGTATTTCAAAAATTACTGGATTAATAAAAAGCACGCTAATAATATATCAAATTTTTGAAAAATTAAATGTCCAAATTCAATTTAAATGGAACCAGTTTAAGCTTAGATTGGCTATTGCAAAAACTTTGCAGTGGGTGACTATAGTCATATAGTTTGGCTGGGTGCCCCTTTCATTTAGGGGGAGGGAGGATGTGATAAATAATTACGAAATATTCTGTGGGGGAGGGAGGTGTGTAGTACAATATCACGTGTATTTATTTTTTTCTGATTTTTTAAAAAAAAATCAAACATTTGCAAGAACACGATAAATGACATTTTTTTCTCGTAACTAAAAATACACGTAATGTTTGATCCTAAATATCTCAAAATTTGGTCGTGTAATTAATGGACGCCTCATGCACCTAAACTAAACGTTTTAAATTAGAAATATTTATATGGCAAAACAACGTTCTTCGAGTCAGCTAGTATATATATATATATGTGTGTGTGTGTGTGTGCGTCTTTCTGTTTTCTATTTATCTTTTACACTTGCAGCGATTGAACTGTACAAAATATGCCTGTAATACATTACATGCATATCCAAAAATAAAATCGTACAAGTTTTTCTCATTATGGTCCGCAGATAAAAAATATGCCGATTCAACGATTCCAATTCCCGTTGTACGAGCATAGACTCCTTATTCATATTTATTCAAATGTATGTATATCGGAACATCTGGATCTGAGATGTGATGCGAACGAATTTCGTTTTGATGCGATTTCAAAATACTTCGGTTAAGGTTGCAAAGATACGGGTATATCACAATCAGGACCAGAAAACCAGAAAAAAGCTAAATAATCCTCTTTGCATCGAGTAATTTAGACCGTTGGGACACCTAATATAATTTTGTAATATGAAAGTATACCCTCGCAGTGGTAAGAATTTATCTACTTACATGTGCGTGAAATTGAAGTGAATGCATATATATATATATATATATATATATATATATATATATATATATATATATAGATGGCTTATCATATCCGAAGCCGGATCGACTCGGATTTGACTTCGCTTCTGGTAGGAGTTATATCCGCTTAACAACTCCACGACTCCGACAACTTTGAAACCGAAATACTCGACACAAATGTGTTCTATAGTGCGTTGTTTATGCATCTAAAGGTTTGTCATATCCCATTTAATTTTTTTTAAATGGAAATTTATAAATAAAATATAATAAAAAATACCAATAAAATAATTTTTCTAAAAAATTCCCAAATAAATGACGAGTTGTAAAATTTTTTGGTCGACAACATGATCGATTCAATGACTCGTAATTTTAACAGTGTTGACCAAAGTAAAAACGCAAAACTTGAGAATCAAATTCAATTTAATTATTTTCTTTTGATAAGAAAATAATTGATTTTTTGCATTAATTTTATATAAAAATAATGTAGTAAACTTTGTAATAAAAGCAACACATTTATCATAAAATATTTTACCCAAATAATAATACTTCTGCTTTCTAATTTTTTCTTCTGTTATTTTCATTTGGGAATTTAATATCATATTGGGTAGTTCGATTAGCATATATTACTTTTACTCAATTATATAATTGTGAAAAAGTAAAAATTTAATTATATATTTTTGCTGCTTAAATACTATTGACGTCACTGATATATTTTGCACTCTAAAGTATTGTTATTTCAGACTATGCAAAAACAGATATTTTGTTTCGTGTATTTTTCGGTATTGATTGCCGTCCTTCATGGCCAAAGAAATGTCGTGTTAGAAATATGACCCCACTATTCAATAAATTATACATTGGAGCTATTCACACTTGAACACAATTTCATTGTTCTGTATCTTTGAAGTAATATTTTTGTATTTTATGGAAAAAAACTGTATACCTAAAAGGTCATAAAACTGCCTGTGGGACGAGAAAGCGACAGCTTCCTTCCCAAAGCAAAAACGCAGTAACAGATTTAGTACCAGTTTAGGGAAGTCGGATATGACAAATCTTATATGACAAATATATATATATATATATATATATATATATATATATATATATATATTAAACACGTTATGATTAGAAAACTGGGTCGAATCCAGTTTTTTTTTGCAAAAAAATGCTGGTCAACGTCATTGATATTAAAGATCTAAAAACAAACAAACCATAGTATAAATGAAGAAAAATACATGCGATATAGGTAAAAAAAATATTTTCTATTTTAATTATGAAAACACACTTACATTGCATGTGGTGTGGCAGGGCACAAAGGTTCGATTTGACTTTGAACTATTATTGTGAAAACCAATCCAATTATATCACAACAGATCCCACATATTAAACTAACAACCATCTGACCAATAAAACTAGAAGCTAATTCGTCTTAATAGAAATGTATTTTATTTCCTGTTTTTGTAAAATTTGTTAGTGGTTCTTTCTGTCCCTTAGGATGGGACAGCCAGGGGGCAAACAGAACCACCGCCTTATTTTTAATGCTGAAGAATGTGAAATATTCATTTAATGGGTCCTGTTTACCCCCCTCACAAGCTTTTACAGAGAAAAGAAGAAAAACCGTTGAATCTAACCTAAAAATAAAAATATATCTTATAAAATGATGTGATAAAGTGACTTAAAAATTTATTAAGGTCTCGTAAACTAAAACAAAAATAAACTAACAACAAAACAAAATACTTAGTCATGGATACATGATCGTGTATCTTCTGTCGTAAGAAACAAGTGATACGTTGTTTTCTATACTTTAAAATATTGTTGTTG